>NC_044317.1:30491504-30667011 GCF_007474595.2 Lynx canadensis | reverse complement strand
GACAATTTCTCTGCTTGAGGGCATCCCGGGGCTGTCGGTCCCACCTCGCTGGTGAATTCATTTGGAAAATCAGCCCTCCTCACAGGAGCCCGGAACTCACCTGGAGTCCTGGCCTGAATGAAGCTCGGTGGGTTTCACCCCCACAAACGGGGGGGGGGGGGAGCGGCTCGGAGAGTTGCACAGGAGGGGGGACCCCTCCTGTTCCCACTGAAAGGTCGGCGGAAGATCCCTAAATGGTCTGGTTTAGGAAGCCTCCCCGACTGGGCACATCCCTCATTTTTCTTTCTCTTGTCTCTCCTGCCTTCTCTGCCACGGTGTTCCCACACACAGATCCCTGAAGCTAGAGTCTGGTGGCAAAGGCCATTTCACATCCCACTGGGCCACCACAACTTACCACATCACTCCTCCCCTTCTGAATATGGCTTCCTCCCTGCCGTCTTTCTAGGGATGTCATTCTGGGAAGTCCCACCTTGGCCTGACATTGCAGGGGTATATAGATCACCTCTGTCCCTGCCCAGTCCGAGTGCCCTAAGTGCAGGCCCAGGTAGGTGAGGCTCCCGGTTCTTTCCTGCAGGCTTCCTCGCTTGCCTCCAGAGGGAATTTCTCTCCGTCTCCCGTGGAAGGACTTCACAATGGCACATACTATATTCACCCTGGATTCTGGCTACTTGGGTGCACATCTGTGTGATAGGAATCGTTTGAAGGGTTTCCTGTGTTTCCTGGTACACAGCGGCCTTTCCCATTCACTCCAGACACTCTCCCTAGGCTCACGGTAGCGAGAGAAGGGGGTGGGTGTGAGGCGTCTGGGTGGCTCAGTCAGTTAAGCGTCCGACTTTGGCTCAGGTCATGATCTCATAGTTCGTGGGTTCGAGCCTCGCATTGGGCTCTGTGCTGACAGCTGGGAGCCTGGAGCCTGCTTTGGATTCTCTGTCTCTCTCCCTCTCTGCCCCCCCCCCCCAAAATAAATAAACATTAAAAAAAGAGAGAGAGAGAAGGGAGGGTATATCCAGGGACAATGAGCTGCCAATGTGACTTCCTATCCTTTTGGGGACAGGAAAGTCCCCGGCAAAAACAAAAGCTCCAGGTCATCTTGTGCTGGGGCTGGAGGACGTCTCAGGCAGGGTGGGGGGAGGGCAGAGGGAAAGTTGAAGAAGAGGGGGGTGCAGATGCCTGTGTTTCCTCAGAAGGGGCAGCATCCCTGCCCCATGGACCTAACCCCGACCCCCAGACAGCTTTTCCATCTGAGAACAGAGGGTCCCTGTGCCATGCTTCCTGGGTTGGACTTGGAGGGGTGAAAGGAGCCTGGTGGCAGCCCAGCGCAGGATGGGTCTGGGCCGAAGAGGCTTTCGTCAGCCTTGTAGAGTTTCCAGTCTCCCAGCCTGGCATGGGCAGCCCTCGGGGACGCGCAGAGTCAGGCCCTGCCGCAGAAGCCAGGGCTCACCCCACCCCTGCGGCCCCTGGGCGGCACCTGCCTGTCGGGGGGGGGGGCGGGGGCGGATTTCTGTAGCCGCTCTGCCCTCGCACGTGGCAGGCCAGAGTGCTGGGACACTGGTGTCAGGGCAGCCCTCACCTCAGGAGTGACAGCTGGGGGATCAAGACCCCAGATCCCTCGCCCCTGACACGGAGTCACTGTACACGGTTTCCGGGGAGACTGAACTCCAGTCGCCCCCTGGGTCACATGGAATGCACTCTCGTTCTCATTCCTCTCCTCCCCTGCTGGTTTTGTGGGATCACCTCCAAATAAAGGGTCTCGTGGCCTGATCTGGGGGGAACCCAAACTCCAAAGGGGCTCTTGGGAAGAATGAAGCCATAGGAAGCCACAGAGACTGACACCTGCCTGGGAGTGAAACTCTTCTCTGCTGCTTTCATCACAGACAGGTGGCAACAGGGACCAGATCTGCACCCCCTTCCCAGAGCCTGTCTCCTAAGTCCCACCCTCCCTCGAAACACCTGACAACAACCAGGGAGAAAGGGGAGGGGGGATTGTGCTTTAAATTATGTTGACTTTTGAAGGAGGAAAATTGAACGATGTCTTCATCTGAGTTTGTGGGTGCATCCCCACTGGTGTTCCTGTTCATCTGCCCCCCTCTCCGTCTTAGCTGTCTGAGGGCAGGGAATGTGCCTTGCTCGGCCTGTGGCCTCCCGAGCACCAGTATGCCCTACAAGGCTGCCTTGATGAGCCAGATTCAGTCCCCCTCGGAACGTGACAAGAAATGCAGATGGCCTTAGAGCGGCCCCCAGCTAACGGCCAGCAAGGAGTCAGGGACTTCAGCCGCCAGCCCTGAACTCTGCCAACAGTTGGGATGAGCCTCGAAGCAGATTCTCCTCTGGGTCTCTAGATAAGAAGCCAGGCCAGCCGACACCTTGAGTTTGGCCTTGGGAGACCCTGAGCAGAGGGACAAGTGAATCCTACTGGGGAATTGTGACCTAACTGACCACGAGACCATGAATTTGGGCTGTTTTAAGCCACTGGGTGTGAAGTAATTTGTTACAGCAGCAACGGGAAACTGGCAAATGGGAGCTTATGGCCAGTGAGGGCCTAGTTAAAAAAAAAGAAAGAAAAAGAAAGGTATCTTTCTGTGATCGCACGCTTGCTCCCCCTGCCCCCCCGTCTCAAAAATGCGAAATTGCAATCTCTCTAGAAATGCCCTTTAGGGCTTCTGTCCATCCTACAAAGCACACAGGTCAGAAGTGGAGAATTCCCTATCAGGATGGCTTGTTAATCATAATAAGTGAATGAAGAAAGCCATAAGCTCCTTCAAGCCCTACGTGGTGAGACACAGCTTCATATCCAGGGTGGCTCTGGGTGGCTTTGGTATGAAGTGGAGGAGAGGTGGGACATGAGGTGACCTCTGGGGAGGCCTTTGCATCTTAGAGCTTGATGATCTCTCCTCACCCAAGCAAAGGGTAGTTGGAATCCAGGGTTAGACTTTGCTTTTCTTTCCCGATTAAACTTCTCTGGCCGTAGCTGCCAACTGGAGCTGTTCATTTCTGTCCTGGGGTTGCAGCTGGGACAGGAGTTCACACTGTGATCTCTGCAGAGGGTGGGGAGCGTCTTCCAGCCCCCAGAATGAAGGAAGTGGGGGGTGGTTTCCTGCCTGCATCACGGAGCCCTGCGGGATCCACTTCTCGTCTTGGGTAAAAAGCCCTCACGCTTTGGGATTGACTTTCATGTCTCTCACTGGTCAATATAGAAAGACTGGAAGGGCGCCCGGGTGGCTCAGTCAGTTAAGGGTCTAACTCTTGATCTCGGCTCAGGTCATAACCTCACGGTTCGTGAGATCGAGCCCTGCATCAGGCTCTGCGCTGACATGGCAGAGCCTGCTTGGGATTCTCTCTCTCTGCACCTCTCCTGCTCTCTCTCTCTCTCTTTCTCAAAAACCAATAAACATTATACAAAGAAAGAAAGACTGGAACAAGGGAGGTAAACAAGTGTGCATTTTGGAAAACCACCTCCCCTGAAGGGTTCAGAGGGGACTGTGGGGCAGTGGGATGTGGTCACCCATCTCGTCCCTGGCCCTCAGCTCCCTCACGAGTGAAGACACTAGACCTCTTTAGATAGCTTCCGAGGTTCTTTTTGGCTTTAGAAAGCTAGGATAAAAAAAAAAAAATCAGACACTAGTTGTTTGTGGCTGTCGTCTCTGGTGGGAGGGAGGGGAAAGGCTTGTAGAAGACTAATTGTCCAGGTCAAATATTTTTTATAGATTTTAGATATGATGCAATGAAAACATATTAATTTTTTTAAAGTGATCTTACTGTTTTCCTTTCCTAAATAAATACATCCTGTTATGGAAAATTGCAAACACGTATCAGTACAGACTATGGGATACGAACTCCCATGTGCCCATCACTCAGCTTCCACGATAATTAGCTTTTAGCCAGTCTCATTTCATCTGTATCCCTACCTGGTCTCCCACGTTCTGTAGTATTTTATAGCAAATCCGAGACATTACATCATTTCATTCAGTAAAGCGTTTCACTTTTGTAATTAGAAATAAAAAGAATTACCCGAGTCCTTCTGAAACTAAATGCCCCATTCTCTCCTGTAGAACAGAAAAAGGCTGGAAAGGAGGTGTAACTCTTAGTCTCCGGGTGCTTTGGAAGACATGTTCTCCTTTCATGATTGTTGAGAATGGTTAATCCAAAGGAAAGAATCTCTAAGAGAATCTCTAAGAGTGGCACTTGGGGGAGAGGCTATGTTTTGAGGCCGGGGATGAGAGAATATCGTCATCTACTCTACTGTAGGATTGCTGGTCCTGGTAGGGAAACTGCTGTCCATCATCTTCCCCATCCTTTTTTGCACATTTTATATCAAATTTCTCAGTAAGCACTGAGAAAATTGTTTTAAATGATCTCTCAGAACTTCACCAGCCTCTTTCCTCTCATCAAACGATGGCAAGTTTGGAATTCCTGTGACGATAGCACGCTATCGTCCTCGTCAAATTGTGTTTTATTAAATGTCCACTTGCACTCACAGCCCCACCTGTTACCCACTGGGATCTCTCTTTGACTCAATTTCAGGGGTGAATTGTTCTGCTTTGTTCATTTGGATTAGAGACCCCATGACGTTCAACCTGGCTCACATTCTTCCCTTTTCTTTTTTCAAAACCATAAAACTGTTTTGGAGGGATTCTGGACTACATTAGGTGATCATTTTCAATTTTCATGCAAGACATATGGAAAGACTCACCTCCACTTACAGCTTATTCCCTGAGACTGGCTGACCCGCGGTCGACACTCCAAAATGGAAAAGACCTTCCAGGCAGTCAGCCTTGAAGCACATTTCCCTTGTCCCGCACTGACCTCAGCTCCAGTCAAAACTCACAGAAATGCAGGACGTTGACGATCCGGGCCATGGACACGTTCCGCGCAGGGGTGCCCCCCTCCCCACTGATGCTGGGGCTCCCAAAACTCCGTGAAGTGGCACAGGTGTTTCTGTTCTTTGTTTTCTTTGGTGGAGCGAGAAGGACCAGAGGGAATAGCTCTATCTGGCAGCCGTGCTTCCTTTTTGCCTACTTGAGTTGATGGAGAAAAGCCATAAAATGCTGTCTACCGGCCTCGTTACGTGTTCCTTGCAAGTATGAATGTAAATGACTCTAACACAGGGAATTTTAATGGCTGAGTAAATGTTTGACCTTCAGTGAGTTTCCAGAATTGAGGTGTTTAGGTCTTTGCATCCCTAGAAAGCACGTGCTTGCACATGACAAGGGGTGACAGAAGCAAAGACAGACAGACAAGATCGCCTAAGGTGGGACGAGAGGTCTACAGGGTGCACGGAGAGGAGGAAGGGGAGGCCTAAGGCTGCCCTGGGGTGTGGGGGCTGGGGGGGGACGGGGAGGGGACATTTCGCCATGGATATGCCGGAATCTCTCCGGCCATTGCCCCGGAGCCTCTGATGAACAGTTTACTTTCTTCTCCGTTGCTCGGGGTTGTTGCACGGGAGGGACCCCGACGATGGGTTGGTTGTGTCACTGCTGGAAGCATGGGGCCTGAGATGATGCAGAGAGATTTGGGGTATCGATGTTGTGATGGCGCCCCCTTCAGCAAGAAGGGGGGAAAGCAGAATGCAGCCCTGCGAGACGGCGGTTTTCCCCTGAGAAACGAATTATGGCCTGTGGTTGGAAGGCTAGACCCCTCCTTCCTTTTGGCCAAGGAGCGGGTCAGGGCATGGCTGCCTCCGGCCCACCTCCTGGCACATGGATCCAGGACCGTTGCGGGTATTCCCAGCAGTGTGTGGAAAACGGGCCCTGCAGGACACCACTGACCAGCTGGGGCTGGTTTTCCCAGCCTTGTGCTAGGAGCCCAGGGCACCCAGCTGGCTGTGCTCCGCCAGGGTGCACTGTGGGGCGGGGCGGTGGGGGAGCCGAGCCATGAAGGACAAAGGCACATGTCAACAAGTCCTCTAACCCTCAGTCCGGGGGACTTGGCGGGCCAGCCAGAGTTTCCTGGCATTTGGTTCTGTAGTAGGTAAGGCCAGCTGGCTCCAGAGAATTTTGTAAAGCTTATGTCAGCCTGTGTCTTGGGGTCTTGCTTGCTGCCTGGGAGGCGATGGTGCTGGCTGGCTGGCTGAGTCCCAGCCGTTCCTTTGGGGGCCCACCTGGAGGCCAGTAAAGGAGGGGGGACAGGAGGATAGGGCCGGGGGTGGAACTTGGGGCAGGTCTAACAGCCAGGGCTGGTCTCCAGGGTTCAAGCAGAGCCGTCATCCCTGGAAGGGAGGAATTCTTATGGGCCTGGAGGACCCACGGGGAGTGTTGCTTCTTCCCTCCTACTGTGAAGTATTCTGTATGAACCCAGCCCTCCCCGGGGGCCTTCTTCCAAACGGGGTGTGAGACATGCTTTGAAAAGGCATGCTAGATCCACAAAGGCTTCTTCTCTGGAAACAAACAAACAAACAAATGCTCTAAAGCTCAAGTTTTATGCAAGCTTAAGAAGGCAGTCTTCCTGCCTCTTTACATCACTATCACCAGACACACTCCATTCCAGGCCCCGCCTGGGTCAGGGGAAGTTTGGGGGGTTGCCTCTGGAGCCAGGGATGGGTGCGCCCTCCTGACTCCCACTGTTCCAGCCTTCAAGGTCATTTACACTTAAAAACGTTAAGTTTCTTGGGGCGTCTGACTTTTGGTTTTGGCTCAGGTCATGATCTCAGGGTTTGTGGGTTTGAGCCCCGCGTCCGGATTCTGGGCTTCCCTCTTTCTCTGCCCTTCCCCCGCTTGTGTGTGCGCGTGCACTCTCTCTCAAAATAAATAAATAAACTTCAAACAAACAAACAAACGCTTAAGTTTCTTCCTCTCTGGAGCAAAGGGATCTTTTTCCAGGGGCTTCCCAATCCCTCCAGTGCTTTGGGAATGAAAAGGTCCAGGGCAGCCTAGAGTGAGTCTGAGAACGTCCTCTGCCCGGTGTCTCGGGCACACTGAGATGACCATGACTGCTCTGTCTGCCTTCTCCACCCCGAAGAGTAAACGCCCCCCAGGCCAGGAGGTAGTAAGAGTGGCTGATGGCCACTGAGTGCTTAGCATGTGCCAGACCCTCTTCTAAGTGCTTAGCGTGGAATAGCTCATATGTATGACCCTCACTCTGCAGAGGGAGAAACAGGCCTGGCACATACACAGGGGCCTGTGCTCACCAGAGAGCACCGGGGAACTGGGATTCAAACCTTTCTCTCCTCACCTATATACACTCAGGCGCTTTGGGCTTGTGCTGTGGAATCAGGAGCTAAGCACCTTTTGGGGAGGGGTCTTGGCAATACTCAGGGAAGAGGGGGTGGAACCAGATGCTTCCCAGAAGCCCCTGGGGCTCTGGAACCAGAAACTTAGGTGGCTGCGGCAGCTTTGAGCATCCCCGCCCAGCGTTTGCTCCATGCCAGGCCCAGCGCTCAGAGCCGAGGACAGGGATGAAGGCAACAGGTGATCCGGACCTTGCACAGGTGACCGAATCCCACATATGACGTGGGGTGGGGGAAAAAGGCTACTGGGAAAGTCGGCCCCTTAGCAGAACCGCACACAGAGGGAAAACACTTCTGGTATTTGGAGAGGCCTCCTCCGTGCGTCTGCTGACTGAGAAAGGCGTCTGCCCCATGGGCATGACCTAGAGGAAGAGGTTTGGCAAAGGCGAGCCCAACTGTGCGTCATGGAAAAGAGAGGGACTTTGGCCTTATCTGTGAGACCTTGAGAAGGAGTTTGGGGTCCTGGGAAAAAGGTGGCATTGAAGGACCCCCCCCCCAATACTGTCTTATGTTGGCAGTTCCTGCCAGGGCCTGAGGCAGGCTGCCTCTGGCAAGGACTAGAAACTACCGATTTAAAGTTGTTTCCTGCTAACGCAGTAATTACTGTGGCCCCATCCTCTCTCCCCAAGACCAGAAGTAAGACTGGGCCCCGCACAGTAGCACATGGGCAGCGATGGTGCACGTCAGGGCAGGAACCTGCAGCAGAGGCCAGAGGCGGGCTGGCAAGACGTCGAGAGAGGGACAAGCTGAGTGCCCGCTGACCCAGGAACAGATTCCTAACAAACCCGGTCTCCCCTCACCACCCGGGAAGGTGAATCTTGAAAGTGTGGGAGGGCGGCTAGGGGGCTGGGTCCTGTGAGTTCCCAGCACAAGGATCAGGGTTGGGATGGGGTAAGGCGGGTGAGCATGCTGTTAAGCGTGGTGCCCAACGCAGGGCTCGAACTCAGAAACCGTGAGATCGTGACCTAAGCCGAAGTCGAATGCTCAACTGACTGAGCCGCCCAGGCGTCCCAAGAGAAATCATATTCCAATGCAACATTAAAAAAACCAAAATACAAAAACCTGTGATGAACGAAACACCAAAATTTTAAATAAAGACAGGGAATCAGTACATGACTGATTTTTCCTTTTGCCTTCGGCTCTGATACAGCTGAGCAATGCACTGTTCTGCATCCTGCCTTTGTTTGTAACATTGGGAATTTACTCATGGTGGATTTTCCGCATGAATTTTGATTCTTAAAATTCTGCATTAACGTCTGATTCCTCTGACGGCTGAGCTTTTTTGGCACACCCTGAACTGTTGTGACCGGGCTAGTGTCTCCTGGCCTTGGCTGGGGGCTCGAGACATTTCATTTGGCTTTAAAGAGTAACCCATGAACCTGCAGGAAGGACAACTGGGCAATTCTCACTCTTGCGGAAGACCTTCAGAGACTCTTGAGTCGGCACGCACGCACGGGACAAATGTCTCTCCTCCAGCCTGCCAGTGCTGACCAATGACAGAAATAAAACAAGTTAGTAATGACTTTGATGTCCTCTATTCACGAGCAAACAATCCACACAGTGGGGGAGCACCGTGCCTCACAGGCAGCGAGGTGCTCTGCCCGAGGGGTTTTGAGCAACAGGGAGCTTTTTGGAAGGTGCAGGAGGAAACGCAGAAGCGGGGCAAGATGGGCTGTTTCCTTACAAAGCTGGCAGGTCCGCCTTTTCTAGGATAAGGTAAGCACGCTGAGCTGGAGGACTGTGATTGGGGTCTGTCAGGTTTCCTCGGCAGTGAGGCATTTCCCACGCGTGCCGGCTGACTTAGGTTTGGACCCGTAGTGGTGTGGGCCAGGCCACTGGGGCCGCCTCTGTTCTGTGGGTCCCGATATATGAATCGCCTTTATCAGCGCCCTGACTGTGACAAACCCGTGTTCACACATCACTGCTGGCAGCAAGGCTGAGGCCTCCCTGGGCACAGATGGTGGGCCCAGAGCCAAGGGGTCTCCTGATCCAAGAGGGAAGTGTTTGGGGGGGGGGGGGGGGTTGATTTGATTTTGTCTCAACGGGAACTTTCTTTGGATCTCTTTCCCTAACTTCACTGCACATTTCAAAACAACATTCTTTTATGAACAAGCACCAGGACATCAAATACTTCCACACCCTATGCTAGAAGTGCTTCAGGCCATGTTGTTCTTTTCCTTTTAAATAGTTCCATGTAAAATCAGATGTTAACTCTCTCTGAATAAACCCAAGTGGAAAGCGGGTTTTTTTCCCCCTTTAATAACACCAATGACAATCAGAACAGGTGGAAAGAATATGTGCCCTTTAACGCACAGAGCACAGTGGTTTAGAAGGAAAACACTAAGTTGTTACATATGTAACAAACAATTCTTATTTATTGATGGTGAGAAGAAGGAACAACAAAGCTCAGAGGGAAAGTTTGGCAGGAAATGTATTCCCAGGAAGGATGGTTTACGTCTTTGAAAGGGGCCTGCTTCTTTCACAAATGGGTTTTGCTTTGCATCTTGGGCAACACCAGCTTTGCCCCACTTTTCAATTAGCGAGGCTTGTTTGGGGTCCATCATTTATCACGGCTTTTTGAAACCCCTCTTCAGCCAACAAACCGTGAGACGGACAGTATTTCCAGGATTCGGGACTCGGGTTCTATAATGTTGGAGCCTGGCAGGGTTTTGGAGGTTGAGAGGTCCCACATTACAGGCCCCACCTTGGCCACCCCTGCACAGGGAATGAGTCTGTGAGAGAAAGGAGTTCAGGCAGGATTCCACAGTTGGCTGATGGTGGAAATAGATCATTTGTAAGAGATGCTTTGTAAGGGGGACTCAGGACCGGGAATTCTACACTTGGTTTCTTTGTCTCATTTTTTTTTTTTTTTTTTCCTAATGTGCTGCATGAAAGGACAGCTTCATTAATTGACATCGAGTATGATGTGGGTGGTTTTGACTATAACTCATAAAATACCCCAGAGCGTTCACATTTTTGTTTCGCGCAGAACCTTGAAAATTTCATGCTAACCAACTTGCAGTAACACATCCTCTTCTCTTGGTAAATTCGCAGGACCAGGGAAGGAAAAGTCCCTGCCTGCATACTTACAGAATTCTCTCTGCGTTCACGCTCAACGTCTGTGTCCGCCAGGCCACTCTGCGTAATACTGGCCTTGTGCCTTTCTCCTAGATGTTGATCATTTGATTCCTGACTTTTCTGACTTGTTCTCTCCCAAAGTTTTGTTTTTGTGGTTGTCACATTTGCATTATGTTTTTTGTTAAAGTTTTTATTTCACAAATACTGCATTCATTTTAGAAGAATGAGCGCATACAGGTGAAGAAAAGAGAAATGGAGGTCACCTCTAATCCTAGAGGTAGCTAACTGTTGACGTTTTGGGATAGAAATTTCTAGACTTTTTTTTTTTTTAATTTTTTTTTCAACGTTTATTTATTTTTGGGACAGAGAGAGACAGAGCATGAACGGGGGAGGGGCAGAGAGAGAGGGAGACACAGAATCGGAAACAGGCTCCAGGCTCTGAGCCATCAGCCCAGAGCCTGACGCGGGGCTCGAACTCACGGACCGCGAGATCGTGACCTGGCTGAAGTCGGACGCTTAACCGACTGCGCCACCCAGGCGCCCCATCTAGACTTTTTTTTTTTAATGTTTATTTATTTATTTTGAGAGAGAGTGAGGGAGGGAGAGAATCCAAAGAAGGCTCTGCACGGTCAGCACAGAGCCCGATGTGGGGCTTAATCGCATGAGCTGTGAGATAATGACCTGAGCCAAAATCAAGAGTTGGACGCTTCACTGACTGAGCCATCCAGGTGCTCCGGACATTTCTAGATTTTTTGTATAAATGTGTACACACTGAAGTATATCTTCTTAACAACAAAGATGGGATCACACAGTATATAACTATATACTGTTATACTCCCTGGGCTTTCATTGTTTTAGAACCTGCCAATATTAGCAATGATTCTTTCTCTGGGACTAGACTTTTATTTGAATTCTTTTCAATAAACAGAGAGAATTGGCAGGGTATCAGAGTTGGGAACCCACCAAGTGGATATTCCTCTGCCCTTCACTCTTTGTCTAGAACAACCCTAAGCATAGATTTCAGCCTTTTGCTAGAAGTAGGAATATTTTCCACTTATAAGTAGCCATAGATGTTCCCACAGTCCTGGATCGTCCACCTGCTTGTGCTCCATTGGTGAAAACAGAGTGGTTTGCCTGCCAACCACGGCCATACCCCATGAGCATGACTGGGGGCATGGTGGTGGCACATTTTGTTATCCGTTAAAATGGGTTGACTTCTGTTACAAAAACAAACTTCCAAATCTCAAGGTCTTTAAAAAAAAAAAGGTCATTTCTCATGTCCACACTATTCCGTATGCCCTCACTTTGGGTCAAATGCTGACAGCATATCCACTCTCTTGAACGTTGTCCGCTGGATTCCTTGTCAGAAAGAAAGAGTTTTGATTGGACAAAGTGCCTACCTTCCAAGTTATCACAGGGATGGTTTAATCACGTTTTGCCATTGCAAGCCTGAATCATACACCTTCCAGGCACCAACAAAGCAGTCTCTCTGCAGTTGAATGCTTGCCCCCTAAGCCGTGCCATATATTTTCCTTTGTGGTGGTGTTACCATTTCTAGGTACTGCTTCCTGTATCAGGCAGGATAGGCTAGGTTATGCTGTGGTAACAAACAACCCCCAAAAATCTCACTCATATTCTATTATCCATCGAAGATTGCCCAGGGTCTATACCATCCCTGTGGTTGCATGATTATTAAGGCCAGAAAAAGGAAATGAGACAAAATGTACACTCTAATACATTTTCTGCCCCATTGCGTTGACTAAAGCAAATCATACGGCCACACCCAACCCCCAAAAGTAGAATTGGCAATTCTATCATATGCCTAAAATGAAGAAAACCAGAAATACTTTGTAAACCGCACTAATGATTACCTAATATTTTATACCTCCATTGGGAGAGAAATGGGTTCCTGGTGATATTTGGTCATAACTGTTTTACAATGTTAGTGGCAGGTTTAATGGGGAGTTCCTAGCCAGTATGGTTTCCCTTCAGCCTGAAGAATTTCCTTTAGGATTCCTTGTAGTGCAGGTCTGCTGGTGATATTTTCTTACCTTTTGTTTATAGAAAATGTTTTCATTTTGCCTCATTCTTGAAGGATATTTTTGTTGGATACACAATGATGAGTTGACAATTTTATCTCCTCTCAGCATTTGAAAGATGTGGTTCCACTGGCCTCTGTCTTTTTTTTTTTTTTTTTCAACGTTTATTTATTTTTGGGACAGAGAGAGACAGAGCATGAACGGGGGAGGGGCAGAGAGAGAGGGTGACACAGAATCGGAAACAGGCTCCAGGCTCTGAGCCATCAGCCCAGAGCCCGACGCGGGGCTCGAACTCACGGACCGCGAGATCGTGACCTGGCTGAAGTCGGACGCTTAACCGACTGCGCCACCCAGGCGCCCCTGGCCTCTGTCTTTTTCAAGTGGTAAGCCAGAGGTCATTTGTAGCCTTGCCCCTGGACATGTATTATGTAATTTCTCTTTGATCAAGATTTTCTCTGCATTTTTAGTTTTCAGCAGTTTGAGTATGATATGCCTAGGTACACTTTACTTTCTATATATTCTGTCTTGGTTCATTAAAATATTTTTTTCCATTTTCTCTCTCTTCTCCTGGCTTTTTCACATTTTCCCACAGACCACTGAGGCTGTGTTTACTTCTGTAATCTTTTTTCCTTTGTGCTCCCTATTTATTGATACATTTTAAACTCAATAACTCTTTTGTTATGTACAATCGGCTATGTATTTTTTACTTCAGACTTTAATTTTTGGTTCTAGAATTTCCTCTTGGTTCTTTTAAATTGTTTTTATCTCACTGCTCAGCTTTCCTATGTGTTAGTTTATTACAAACATATTTTTCTTTATTAATCATGGTTATAATAGTCACTTTAAAATTCTGTTTGCCAATCCCAATATCTGGGTCTTCTTGGGGTTAATGTTTCTGTTGGTTACCTTCTCTCTTGAGTGTGGATTACATTTTCTTGTGTCTTTGTATGTCTAGTAATTTTGGATGATATCCCGGATTTTGTGAATGAGATGTCAAGACCTTGGATTCATTATATTTCTCTGAAGATTCTTGATTTTTTTTTATACTCTTTATTAGCAGTGAATTAAGTGAATTCAAACCCTGGGACGCCTGGGTGGTTCAGTCAGGTAAGCATCAGACCTTGGCTCAAGTCATGATCTCACAGTTCGTGAGTTTGAGCCCTACGTCAGGCTCTGTGCTGACAGCTCAGAGCCTGGAGCCTGCTTCGGATTCTGTGTCTCTCCCCCTCTCTCTGCCCTTCCCCCAGTCTCAAAAATAAGTAAACATTAAAAAAATTTAAGTGAATTCAAACTCCAAATTCTATCTCCTCTGTGGCAGGCAGCAACTGAAATCTTAGCTGTGTTATTTTATTCTTCATTGGACTGATTAAAATCTGCTCCGTGAAACCATAGGTCAGTGACAGCCAGAGATTAAGCAGAGTTTATGTAGATGTAGGGCTCTCCCTCTGTGGATCTCTTCTTTTCCTGATGTCCCTGCCTCCACCCTGTTTTTCAACTGCTTGGTCACCCTAAACTCCTCTTATTCATGCCTCCTAGATTGAGGTTTTCTGAGTTATCACTGCTTGCGTGGTGGCTGACTAAGGCCTGCCCTCAGGCAAAAAGTTGTGTGTGTGTGTGTGTGTGTGTGTGTGTGTGAGAGAGAGAGAGAGAAAGAGAGAGAGAGCGCGAGAGGGAGAGAGAGATTGAGATATTACAGAAAGAGAACATTTTTGTCATTGTTGTTAGAAAGAGAACATTTAAAAAAATTTTTTTTAATGTTTATTTATTTTTGAGAGTTGGGAGAGACAGAGGTGAGGTGGGGGGGGAGGGAGAGGGGACAGAGAGAGAGAGGGAGACGTAGAATCTGAAGCAGGCTCCAGGCTCCGAGCTGTCAGCACAGAACCTGACGCGGGGCTCAAACTCACAAACAGTGAGAGCATGACCTGAGCTGAAGTTGGACGCTTAACCAACTAAGCCACCCAGGCGCCCCTAACGAGAACATTTGTTAAATTTCTTCCTGCTTTGGGACTTTCTCCAGCGCGTCCAAATATTTGTTTTTTTTAGATTTTATCCAGAGGTTTTAGTTGTTATTCTGCCATTACCACAAGTGCAATCCTCTCTTTGAAAACTGAAGTATAATTAACAAAGAGTGTTGGATTAGTTGCAGGTGTACAATATAATGACTCAACAATTCTATATGTCACTCAGCGCTCATTAAGATAAGTCCTCTTGATCTCCTTTATTTTTTTAACCTATCCTCCCATCCACCCCACCTCTGGCAATCACCGATTTGTTCTCTGTATTTAAAAGTTAATTTTTGTGTTTGTCTCTTTTCCTTTGTTTTGTGTCTTAAATTCCACATACGAGTGAAATCATAAGGTGTTTGTCTTTCTCTGATTGACTTATTTCACTAAGCATTATGCCCCCTAGGTCCGTTCATATTGTACAAATGGCAAGATCTCATTCTTTTTTATGGCCGAGTGGTATGCCATTGTGTATATGCACCATATCGTCTTTACCCATTCATCTCTGGGTGGAAATTTGGGTTGCCTTCATATCTTGACTACCGTAAGCAATGTAGCAATAAACATAGGGGTGCACATGTCTTTTCAAATTTGTGTTTTCATTTCCCTTGGGTAACTACCCAGTAGTGAAATTACTGGATCATAGGGTAATTCTATTTGTAAGTTTTTGAGGACTCTCCATACTGTTTTCCACAGTGGGTGCACTAACTTGCATTTCCACCAACAATGCACATGTGTTCCTTTTCTTCTACATCCTCACCAACACTTGTTGTTTCACGTTTTTTTGATTCTAGCCATTCTGACAGCTGTAAGGTGATATCTCATTGTGCTTTTGATTTGCATTTTTCTGATGTTGAGCATCTTTTCATGTGTCTGTGGGCCATCTGTAGGTCTTCTTTGGAAACACGTCTATTCATGTCCTCTGCCCATTTTTAATTGGATTTTTTTTTGGTGTTGAGTTGTATCTTTTTTTAAATGTTTATTTTATTTTGAGAGAGAGAGAGAGAGAGAGAGAGCAAAGGAGGGGCAAAGAGAGGAGAGAGAGAATCCCAAACGGGCTACATGCTGCCAGCACAGAGCGTGTTAAGGGGCTCGAACTCACAAACCATGAGATCATGACTTGAGCTGAAATCAAGAGCTGGGTGCTTAACTGACTGAGTCAGCCAGGAGCCCCTGTATGAGTTCTTTATATATTTTGGATATTAACCTCTTATTGTATAAATAACTTGCAAATATCTTCTCCCATTTAGTAGGTTGTCTTTTAATTTTGCTGATGGCTTCCATTGTTGTGCAAAAGCTTTTTATTCTGGAGTAGTCCCAATAATTTAATTTTGCTTTTGTTTCCCTTGCCTGAGGAGACATATCTAGAAAAACGTTTCTATGGCCAATGTCAAAGAAATTAATGTTTATTTTTTCTAGGAGTTTTGTGGTTTCAGGTCTCACGTTTAGGCCTTTAATCCATTTTGAGTTTATTTCTGTGTATAGTGTAAGAAAGTGCTCATTTCATTCTTTTGCATGTAACTATCCAGTTTTCCCAGGACCATTTGTTGAAGAGACTGTCTTTTCTCCATTGTATGTTCTTGCCTCCTTTGTTGTAGATTAATTGACCATATAAGCATGGGTTTATTTCTAGACTCCCTATTCTGTTCTATTGTTCTATGTATCTATTTTTGTGCCGATACCATACTGTTTTGATCACTACAGCTTTGTACTGTATCTTAAAATCTAAGATTGTGATACCTCTACCTTTGTTCTTCTTTCTCAAGATTGCTTTGGCTATTTGGGGTCTTCTGTGGTTCCATACAAATTATTTGTTCTAGTTTTGTGAAAAATGTTGCTGGTATTTTGATTTGATAAGGATTGCATTAAATCTGTAGACTGCGTTGAGTAGTATGGACATTTGAACAATATTGATTTTTTCCAATCCATGAGAATGGAATGTCTTTCCATTTGTTTGTGTCATCTTCCATTTCTTCATCAGTGTTTTACAGTTTTCAGAGTACAAGGCTTTCACCTCCTTGGTTAATTTTATTCCTAGGTATTTTACTATTTTGGGTATTATTGTAAATGAGACTGTTTTCTTAATTTCTTTAAAAAAAATTTTTTTTAAATCTTTATTTACTTTTTAAAAGAGAGAGAGACAGAGTGCGAGCAGGGGAGGGACCGAGAGAGGGAGACACAGAATCCGGAGCAGGCTTCAGGCTCTGAGCTGTCAGCACAGAGCCCGATGTGGGGCTTGAACTCACAAACTGTGAGATCATGACCTGAGCTGAAGTCGGATGCTTAACTGACTGAGCCACCCAGGCACCCTATATTTCCTTAATTTCTTTCTCTGCTACTTCATTATTAGCATACGGAAATGCAACAAAATTTTGTATGCTAATTTTGTATTCTGTGACTTTACTGAATTCATTGATCAGTTCTAGCAGTTTTTTTTGGTAGAGTCTTTAGGGTTTTCTATATATAGTATCTTGTCACTTGCAAATAGTGGAAGTTTTATTTCTTCCTTACGAATTTGGATGTTTTTTATTTATTTTTGTTGTCTGATTGCTGTGGCTAAGACTTCTAGTACTATGTTGAATAAAAGTGAGAGTGGACATCCTTGTCTTATTTCTGATCCTAGAGGAAAAGCTCTCAGTTTTTCATGATTAAGTATGATGTTAGCTGTGGGTTTTTCATACATGGCCTTTATTATGTTGAGGTATGTTCCCTTTAAATCTACTTTGTTGAGTGTTTTTTTTTTTTTTTTTGTCATGACTGGATGTTGTACTTTGTCAAATGCTTTTTCTGCCTCTATTGGGATGATCATTTGGTTTTTTAATGCTTTGTTTTATTAATGTGATGTATCACATTGGTTTGTTAATACCGAGCCACTCTTGCATTCCTGGAATAACTCCCACTTGATTGTAGCAAATGATTTTTTTAAATGAATTGTTGGATTTGGCTTGCTAATATTTTCTTGAGGATTTTTGTATCTATGTTCATCAGAGATATTGGCCTCTGGTTTTTTTCTTTTTGTAGTGTCTTCAACTGGTTTTGGTATCATGATAATGCTGGCCTTGTAGAATGAATTTGGTAGCTTTCCTACCTCTTCTATTTTTGGAATCCTTTGACAAGAATAGGTATTAACTCCTCTTTAAATGTTTGGTAGAATTCACTTAGGAAGCCATCTGGTCCTGGGCTTTTATTTTTTGGGAGTTTTTGATTCCTGATTCATTGATTTAATTGCTAGGAATCAGTCTGTTCAAATGTTCTATTTCTTCCTGATTCGGTTTTGGAAGGTTATATGTCTGGGAATTTATCCATTACTTCTAGGTTGTTCAATTTGTTGGTAGGTAACTTTTCATGGTATTCTCGTATAATCCTTTGTATTTCTGTTGTTTGGTTGTTATTTCTCCTCCTTCATTTCTGATTTTATTTATTTGAGTCATCTCTCTTTTTTTCCTGATGAATCAGGTTAATTTGTTTATCTTTTCAAAGTATAATCCTCTTTTTACCTCTTAAGAATATAAAATCTGGTAAGTGTCCACAGCTCTTTTTCATTCCATCTCATAAATATCTTCTCCACGTGTCTTCTGTTACAGCCATGTCCCTTCAGACTGAATCATTTGATTCTTCCCATACTGGGGGGAAATCTGTCCTTGAGAACCTCTCTGGGTGAATCACAATGGATGCTTCATCAGCTCTGGATCTTTCCTCTGTGAAGGACAGAGTAGTGCCAAATTTGCTGGGTAATGTCTCTTGGATCATTACACATTTTTTAAAAATGTAAGTCTCTAGTCCTGCAACATCTTTCCTCGTATTTACCTAATATAAGCAGCTGCCTGACTTCCAAAGTACATTCTCTCTAGAATTATTGGGTCCAGTGTGACAGTGACCCTGAAACCATACCACATTTTCTCTGGATGTAAAAAATGGAAAATGAAAATAAAAGAGTCACAATTTTGAAATGCGGCTGATTTTAGAACTGTGTAGCCCAATATGCTCACATCAGGTTAAGGTGAAAGATGCAAGGAAGTTGGCTTGATTATGGATATGCAGTCAGGTAGTAGTAGAACTAGTCAGCCTTGGGCGCGCCTGGGTGGCTCGGTTGGTTAAGCGTCCAACTTTGGCTCAGGTCATGATCTCACAGTTCGTGGGTTCAAGCCCCGCATTGGGCTCTGTGCTGACAGCTCAGAGGCTGGAGCCTGCTTTGGATTCTGTGTCTCCCTCTCTCTCTGCCCCTCCCCTGCTTGCACCTGTCTCTCTCTCTCTGTCTCTCAAAAATAAGTAAACATTAAAAAAATTTTTAATAAAAAAATAATATTGTTTAAAAAATAAAAAAGAACTAGTCAGCCTTGGTCAGTGGACTCAGCTGTCGCTGACTCTTTTCATATAGTTTGAAGCTATATTTTTCTACTGTCACCCAAGAATCTTATATGAAAGAGCTTCTTAATATCTAAACAGCCCCAGGGCCTCAAAAAAGCAGGAATGTGAAGATAAAAATATAAGCCTCTTCTGCAGTTTTTTAAAAAAGACTATTTTTTTTTTTAGAAAAGTTTTGGGTTCATAGCAAAATTGGGTGGAAAGTACAGAAAGTATATAAGTCTCTTGCCTTCCCCCATCCCCCACTCACCTCACAGGCACAATCTCTCCCACTATCTACATCCTGCACCAGAGTGGTACATTTGTTACAACTGGTGAACTTACACTGACACATTATTATCATTCGAAGTCCATAGTTTACGTAGGGTTCACTCTTGGTGTTGGACATTTTATAGGTTTGGGCAAGTGTGTAACAACATGTGTCCACCATTACGACACCTTACAGAATACTTTCACTGCCATCATTACGCTCTGTATTCTACCTATTCATCCCTCCCTCCTCCTAACCCTGGCAACCACTGACATTTTTCCTATCTCCATGGTTTTGTTTTTGTAGATTGTCATATAGTTGGAATCACGCAGCATGTAGCCTTTTCAGATTGGCTTCTGTCACTTAGTAATATGCACTTAAGTTTCTTTTGTATCTTTTCATGGCTTTTGTGCCGAGGGGTATTCCACTGTCTGAATGTACCACGCGTTATTTATCCATCCACACGTTGAAGGACATCTTGGTTGTTCCAAGTTTTGGCATTTATGAATACAGCTGCCATGAATGTCTATATGCAGGCTTTTGTATGGACGTAAGTTTTCAGCTCATTAGGGTTAATATCAAGGAGCACAGTTGCTGGATTGCTTGGTAAGAATATGTTGAGCTTTGTAAGGAACTGCCAAACTGTCTTCCAAAGTGGCCATACCATTTTGCACTCCCATAACAGATGTCTGAAGAATGGCTATTGTGCTACATTCTCGCCAGCATTTGGTGCTATCCAAATGTTCCAGATTCGGGTCATTCTAGTAGATGTGTAGTGGTAGGTCATTGTTGTTTTAATATGTAATTCCTTCATGACATATGTTAAGCATCTTTTCACTTGCTTATTTTCCATCAGTGTATCTTCTTTGATGGGGTGTCCAGATCTTTGGCCCATTTTTTCAGTTGGGTTGTTCATTTCCTTATTGTTGAGTTTTGAGCCCTTTGCATATTTTGGATACCAGTCCTTCATCAGATATTTTCTCCCAGCGTTCTTACTCCCTTGACAGTGTCTTCTGCACAGAAGTTATAAGTTTTAATGAAGTCCAGCTTCTCAATCATTTCTTTCATGGGTCCTGTCTTTGATTTTGGGTCATCAGTTTTAGTAATAAAAACAGGGACAATAACAAGACTAACCCAAAGCGGGATGTTAATTGCCATAAAAGCAATAATATAGTATTGACTAGAGCTGGATGGTGATGTTTTATTTTCCATTTAAGGATTCTTCCATGCAAATCATTCCCACATGTAATATGAAAAAATATATATATTTACAATGATTTTGTTTATCAGTGTAGCTATTTCGAGTGAAATGTCTGCAGTAGAAATAGAGCAGGCTGCACACGTCAATCCTGATTTGAGATTAGCAGGCAGCAACCACTCCCCAAGCTGTTGCTCCTGACACCTTGCTTGAACTCAAAGCCAACTATTATCAACAGAGGTGTTTTTCCATTCCCTGGGAAGTTAGTAATGGTGTTCCATAGAAGAATGCCTTCCTTCACTGTTCCCAGTAGCAGAAACCGCAGCTGCTAATGACTATAACTCTGTGGACATGTTAAACATCAGAATTTGTTAAACATCATGGCACAGGAATTGCTATGCTATGGCAAAAAATGATAATGATAGTAACGAGACAATCACCCTGCAAGGAGCTGGACTCCAATGAAATATGTATCAGGGAGATCTTTGGGGAATGATATTGGCAGTCCTGGTCTAAGAGATACCACAGCCTGTGTGTTTATCGGCCAATGAGCTCAGATGGATAGAGAACTGAAGAAGAGCTTAAAGGAAATAGGGGACTTCTTAAAGGGGATCTCAGGGGCTAACATAGAATCTCTTCCACTGTATTCTCTTGGTCAAAGTAGTTACAGGCACAGCCCAGATCCAAGGGGGAGGAAAAATAGATCCCACCTCTTGATGGGGGCAGTTTGGGCCATCATTAATTCACCACCTATAGTAATTTCTATTTTTTCCTTGCCTCTTAGTCAATTGGCATGAGGAGCGCAAAATGATGATGCACTAATTGTGGCTCCTGTGGAACTCTCACTATGTTCGCTTAGGTGAAATGGTTCCCCTCTTTGGAACAAGGACCTCACAGAACCTAAAATTGTAAGGATGGGAAGCACATATTCTGTAAGCGTGTTACTGGGAGTGGTGTGGAGGGCACTCCTACTTCTACCTTTTGGTTTCTGGACCCACATAGTTTAGCTATGGGCACAAAGTGCTTGCTGTATTAGCTATAGACTCAGGACATGAATTGCCTCCTGGAAGACAGCACTTCAAGTTGCTCAGTTGTCTCTGTGCAGGCACTTCAGCTGAGCCCACAGTAGGACATCCCACCATGTCTATGAGGATAGCAATCGATATTGGGCACTACAATATTTGGTTGAAGTAGTCATATCTCTTCTTCCATAAAAAGGGGCCCCTTGATCTGAGGCAAAGTCATAGGGGATGTCATTTGGTAAATCAAACATGTTATCCATCTGATGGAAATACTGATGGGGCATTGTGGACGGGGCAGGCAAAGACATATCCAGAGGAATTACTGCCTCTTCCAAAATAGAAGTACAGTGTATCAACTTGCCATTAATGGCTGGCTGGTCTCCTTGAGGGATGGTACCATACTGAGGGCTCAGTGTTAGTCTGTGCTGCCATTAGGCTGCGAATTGAGCAGGGCAGGAGCTAGGACCAACCTTGATGGGAGGGAGTCCAGCAATGGGCCATGTATGACCTCCATCCCCATCCTTTGGGGCCATCCTTAAGTGAAAGTACAGCGTGGCAGCCATCTGTTTTCAGCTCACACCAACAAACTGGGCCTACTGACCCATAAAGCAATCTAGAGACTTCTTTTTACTTCCTCCGGTCCCCAGTTGTAGTGGGTAGCCCACCTGTCCCATGGGACCACAGGGGTGAGTTTAGGAAGAGGCACTGGTATAACCCAGTCAGGTGGCATGGGAGTTTGGGCCACCGGTTTTGGAGTCTTACTGCTGCTCTCTGAATTGCTGTCTGGATAGGACTGTTGGGCCTGATCCCAAGTGTACCATTCTATTATGCGATAAATTGCTATTGCTTGTCTACAGGCTAAGTAAACTCCTACTGGTACAGGCTAAGTAAACTCTTCCTTCTTTCTGGAGAAATTGCAGAGCTGAAAGCAAAGAACACAATACGCCCCTCGGGCAAGATGCTGTTAGAGTGAAGCGAAGTGAAGCTATCACAGAACTGGCCACCAATGCCACAGCTGGAATCTGACATGTGGCAGAAAGGACATGAGGTGGGGCCCTACAGGCATCCCGATGCACCCCATCTGCGTTAGTTCTATCATTCCAAACTGGTTTAGAGTCTCTGGCCCTGTCTCTGTCATCATGGGGAGAAAACACAATGATCAGACTTGGGAGACATCTCTGAGCAAGCCATGTTGGACAATCTCCAGTCTCTGCGAAAACATGTGACACCATTGTACATTCCCCCGGTTAAAACACTTCATTCCCAGTTTTATTGTGTTGCCTGTGGCCCCTTACTTTTGAGGCTTTTCTTTTTGTATATATGCCATGTTTTCCCCCCTCTGTATTCCTGTAAGATGGTTTTGGAGCTCCAAAGGGTCCTTTTTGTAGTTCCTACTCAAGTTTTTAAAATGGGAACTCTGTTCCATTTACTGTAGATCATGACACGGATATAGACCCAAAGACATTCAATGGGTTCCTGACATCAGTCTCTGAGTCTCCAATTCCTCATTTTTTTTTTTTTATTTTTAAATTTTTTTTTTTCAACGTTTATTTATTTTTGGGACAGAGAGAGACAGAGCATGAACGGGGGAGGGGCAGAGAGAGAGGGAGACACAGAATCGGAAACAGGCTCCAGGCTCTGAGCCATCAGCCCAGAGCCCAACGCGGGGCTCGAACTCACGGACCGCGAGATCGTGACCTGGCTGAAGTCGGACGCTTAACCGACTGCGCCACCCAGGCGCCCCTCCAATTCCTCATTTTTAAGAAACTGATAGTAACTCCAGTGTGTTTCACATTGGCCTTGTTCTACTCAGTGCATGCTAGAATGTGTCCTGCTTTCTAGGCTTAGTTTCTGAGTCCTTCGCTGTTGTTTTAATGACTGCATCGCCATTTTATTGCCACCCCTCCCCCACTCAGCCTTGTCTTCTTCCACCCTTCCAAAGCCTTGTTAGCACAGGGATGTGCGCCCTTCCATATGCTTCCTCCTACTCATATGATTATCTTTCATTTGCATGTACAGAGTGTCAGACAGTGGTCCCATTCTTCCTTGCTAGTGGAATCTTGACTTTATTTGCAACGCAGTATACTTAGTCGTGGCATTGGGTCATGATTGGTCCAAGCCAATAATGAGAATCCTTTCTCTGTGTTTCCCAGCCTACCCTGCAGCTAGAGGTGGCCACGTGACCCAGTTTGGGCCAAGGAGATGTTAGCTACGGGTGGGGCTTCCAGGAAAACTTTTGATGACTCATTTAGAGCCCTTCTTCCTGCCCAGGATGCGCATAAGATGTCTGTAGGTGCTGTAGGCATCTTATGGCTGTGCGATGATAAAGATGAAGAGTAGAAATATAGAAAGGGTCTAGGTCTTTCAGAGCCCTACTGAGCTGCTGAAATGAGCTAGAAACTGTCTCTGTTCACACTACTACTCACGGAGGAAAAACAAACTCCTTTGTTTACACCACTGCTAATCTGGTTTATTGTTATCTTGCCTCCAAAAGCATTTATAACTGATACGAGTTGCATATGCACCCGCACACACATTTTTTGGTCTTCAGTTTACAAAAGCATAATCATATTATACATATTTCTCTTCGTTTATGAAATTTGGCTTATATTATACAAATATGTATACATATACATATACATAATATGTATGCATATTATACATATTTTTCTTAGTTTATGAAGTTTAGGAAATTTATATCCTTCATCATACACAATGGAAATTTCTCCAAGTCAATGCGTACAACTCTAGCTTATTTAAAAAATATTTTATTAGGGGCGTCTGGGTGGCGCAGTCGGTTAAGCGTCCGACTTCAGCCAGGTCACGATCTCGCGCTCCGTGAGTTCGAGCCCCGCGTCGGGCTCTGGGCTGATGGCTCAGAGCCTGGAGCCTGTTTCAGATTCTGTGTCTCCCTCTCTCTCTGACCCTCCCCCGTTCATGCTCTGTCTCTCTCTGTCCCAAAAATAAATAAATGTTGGAAAAAAAAATTTTATTAATTGTTATGGATAGGTACTACTAGCACGTGGTTCAGAGTTCAAAATGCATAAATGGAAAATGGTGTGGTCACTCTGAAACATTAGCAATTCCTTGGGGTGCCTGGGTGGCTCAGTTAAGCATCTGACTTCGGCTCAGGCCATGATCTCACAGTCCGCGAGTTTGAGCCCCGTGTTGGGCTCTGTGCTGACAGATTGGAGCCCGGAGCCTGCTTTGGATTCTGTGTCCCCCTCTCGACCTGCCCCTCCCCCACCTGTGTTCTGTCTGTCTCTCAAAAATGAATAAACAGTAAAAAATTTTATATAAAAAAAGAAACACCGGCAATTCTTCAAAAAGTTAAATATAGAGTTACTATAAGTTAAAAAATTCACTGCTAGGTATATACCCAAGAAAAACAAAAGCATACATCTACACAAAAACCTTTACATAACTGTTCATAGCAGGATTATTCATAATAGCCCCCAAATGCCTTTCAACTCATGAATGAACAAAAATGTAGTATATTCATATAATTGGAATATTATTCAGCAAAAAAAAAGAAATACTGATGCATGCTACAATGTAAGTAAACTTTGAAAGCATTAATGCTAAATGAAAAAAAGCCAGTCCCAGCAAACACAATATTGTATGATGGAATTTATGTGAAATGTGCAGCATAGGCAAATCAATAGAGACGGAGAATAGATTAGTGGTTACCTGGGGCCAGGGGTGGGGAAGCTAGAAATGGGGAATGGTTGCTAACGTGTAGGTGGTTTCTTTCTGGAGTGCTAAGAAGGTTCTAAGTTTTCATTTTGGTGATAGTTGCAGGGCTATGTGAATATAGCTGAACTGTACATTTCATTTTTTTAAAGTTTATTTATTTATTTTGAGAGAGAGAGAAAAAGAGAATGCATGTGCAAGCGAGTGGGGGAGGGGCAGAGGGAGAGAGGGAGAGAGTCCCAAGCAGGTTCCACACTCTCAGCACAGAGCTCGACTCGGGGCTCAAACCCACAAACCGCGAGATCATGACTGGAGCCCAAACCAAGAGTCAGAGGCTTAACTGAATGAGCCACCCAGGTGCCCCTGAATTGTACACTTTTAATGGCAGAATTTCACGGTGTGTGAAATGTATCTCAACATGGCTATTAAAAATATACAAACCGAAATACAGTAAAACATGAGTGTGTTTTTTTCTACTTCTTCCCCAGCTACCCAGTTCCTATTCCAAGAAGCTACCACTTACTGACTTCTTGGATGTACTTCCGAAAATATTTTGTTTATACTCAAGCACAGGCACATTTTTTTTTTTTTAACGTTTATTTATTTTTGGGACAGAGAGAGACAGAGCATGAATGGGGGAGGGTCAGAGAGAGAGGGAGACACAGAATCGGAAACAGGCTCCAGGCT
Source organism: Lynx canadensis (assembly GCF_007474595.2). Taxonomy (NCBI): domain Eukaryota; kingdom Metazoa; phylum Chordata; class Mammalia; order Carnivora; family Felidae; genus Lynx; species Lynx canadensis. The sequence continues at coordinate 30,641,454 of NC_044317.1, read as the reverse complement.
CTGAGCCATCAGCCCAGAGCCCGACGCGGGGCTCGAACTCACGGAGCGCGAGATCGTGACCTGGCTGAAGTCGGACGCTTAACTGACTGCGCCACCCAGGCGCCCCCAGGCACATGTTTTTACATAATTCATTGCATATACCACACACTATTATTTTACCTTTTCACTTAGAAATGTGTCTTGAAGGCACAGGCACAGAGAGGAGACCATCTTGCGAAGACAGAGGGAGCCTGGGGTTATGTGCCTAGAAGCCAAGGACTTACCAGCAACCACTAGAAGCTAGGAGACAGGCAGGGAACAGATCCTTCCCTAGAGACTTCAGATGGACTATGGCCCTGCACCTTGGTTTCGGACTTGTAGCTTCCAGAACTCTGAGAGCGTAAATTCCTATTGCTTTAAGCAAATAAATAAAGAAATAAATAATAATAATAATCAGACAAATACGTATCTTGAGGATTATTACATACAGGCACATCTAAGGTTGACCCCTTCTTTTAAACAGTGGCATAGTATTCTATTTCATGACTGTAACATAATTTTTTAATGAGTTCCCTGTTTGATATTTAGAGTATTTTCCATTTGCTTTTCCACACAATGATGAAATAAATAATCTTGTCTGTACATCATTTCCTATATTTGCAAGTGCATATATGGGGTGAAATCTTAGCGGTGGAATTGTTGGATTAAAGGATAAATGTATTGGGGCGCCTGGGTGGCTCAGTCAGCTGAACATCCAACTCTTGGTTTTGGCTTAGGTCATAATCTCATGGTTCATGAGTTTGAACCTCGTGTTGGGCTCCGTGCTGACAGTGCGGATCCTGCTGGGGATTCTCTCTCTCTCTCTCTCTCTCTGTCTGCCTCTCCTCTGCTTGCATGCATACATGCACTCTTTTTCTCTCTCAAAATAAACCTTAAAAAAAAAAGGATAAGTGTATTTTTTATTTTGATGGAATTGCCAAAGTGATCTGCACAGTGTTTGTGGGAAGCTACCCTTCCACTGGCAATGTGTGAGTGTGCCTGACTCCCATAGTCATGATAGCTCCACATATTATAACATTTTTGATCTTGCCAATCTGGTTGTCGAAAATTATATCTCACTGCAGTTGTAATGGGCATTTTTGTTATTATGAGCATGTTAAGCATCTTTTCCACATCTAATATCATCACATTCAATAAGTTTAATGTTATATTCATTAAATCATTTGAATTTTCTCTACATTGTTCGCATCCTGTACCCACTTCTCCATGGATTGTTGGTCTTTTTCTTCTTGAGGAGCTCTTTATAGTAAGGAAATTAGCTGTTTGTTTCATTGCTAGCAAATATTTTCCCAAGTTTTTCATTTTTCCTTTGATTTTATGATTTTTTTTTTTGCCATTAAGAAAATTTTACTTTTGTGTAGTCAAATTTATTATTATTTTCTTTCTTAGTTTCTGGATTTTGTGAAATGGTAAAAATAATTATTTGTTTATTTCTAAAGCATTTGTGGTTTCATTTTTACATGTATATTTGTAGGATTTATTTTGCTTTAAGGAAGGAGTAGGGATCTAATTAGTTTTTTTTCTAGATGCTTTTTTAGCGGCTCTGGCATCATTTATGAGTAGTCTGTTTCCACTAACTCGATATGCCACCTTCGATGTTCCAACTTCTTCTTTGTTTTTGGCTGTGTTTCTAGACCTTCTGAGCCATGTTGCATTCTTGGAATAAAACCCTCTTGATCATGACTTGTTATAGTGTTTTTTAAAATGTTTCTTTATTTTTGAGAGAGAGAGAGAGAGAGAGAGAGAGAGAAGGGGAGGGGTAGAGAGAAAGGGAGACACAGAATCTCAAGCAGGCTCCAGGCTCTGAGCTGTCAGCACAGAGCCCCACGTGGGGCTCAAACACACAAATCCCAAGATCATGACCTGAGCGGAAGTTGGACGCTTAACTGACTGAGCCATTCAGGCACCCTGATATATACAGTGCTTGCTTTCTTTCTTTCTTTCTTTCTTTCTTTCTTTCTTCTTTCTTTCTTTCTCTCTCTCTTCTTTTCTTTCTTTCTTTCTTTCTTTCTTTCTTTCTTTCTTTCTCTTTCTTTCTTTCTTTCTTTCTTTCTTTCTTTCTTTCTTTCTTCTTTCTTTTTCTCTTTCTTTCCTAATATGAAATTTATTGTCAAATCGGTTTCCATACAACACCCAGTGCTCATCCCAACAGGTGCCCTCCTCAATTCCCATCACTCACTTTCCCCTTCCTCCCACCCCCCACCAACACCCAGTTTATTCTCAGTTTTTAGAGTCTCTTAGGTTTGCCTCCTTCCGTCTCCCTCTCTAACTTTTTTTTTCCTTCCCCTCCCCCATGGTCTTCTGTTAAGTTTCTCAGGATCCATATAAGAGTGAAAACATATGGCATCTGTCTTTCTCTGTCTGACATTTCACTTAGCATAACTCTCTCCAAAAGGCCATATTTCATTCTTCTCATTGCCAAGTAGTATGCCATTCTGTATATAAACCACAATTTCTTTATCCATTCATCAGTTGATGGACATTTAGGCTCTTTCCATAATTTGGCTATTGTTGAAATTGGCTGCTATAAACATTGGGGTACAAATGCCCCTATGCATCAGCGCTCCTGTATCCCTTGGGTAAATTCCTAGCAGTGCTATTGCTGGGTCATAGGGTAGATCTATTTTTAATTTTTTGAGGACCCTCCACACTGTTTTCCAGAGCGGCTGTCCCAGTTTGCATTCCCACCAACAGTGCAAGAGGGTTCCCGTTTCTCCACATCCTCTCCAGCATCTATAGTCTCCTGATTTGTTTATTTTAGCCACTCTGACTGGCGTGAGGTGATATCTCAGTGTGGTTTTGATTTGTATTTCCCTGATGAGGAGTGATGTTGAGTATCTTTTCATGTGCCTGTTTGGCCATCTGGATGTGTTCTACAACAATCCAAAAGCTTTGGGATGCAGCAAAGGCAGTCCTGAGAGGAAAATACATTGCAATCCAGGCCTATCTCAAGAAACAAGAAAAATCGCAAATACAAAATCTAACAGCACACCTAAAGGAAATAGAAGCAGAACACCAAAGACACCCCAAACCCAGCAGAAGAGAAATAATAAAGGTCAGAGCAGAAATAAACAATATAGAATCTAAAAAAACCTGTAGAGCAGATCAATGAAACCAAGAGTTGTTTTTTTTTTTTTTAATTTTTTTTTTTAAACGTTTATTTATTTTTGAGACAGAGAGAGACCGAGCATGCACGGGGAGGGTCAGAGAGAGGGAGACACAGAATCTGAAACAGGCTCCAGGCTCTGAGCTGTCCACACAGAGCCCGACGCGGGGCTCGAACTCACAGACCGCGAGATCATGACCTGAGCCGAAGTCGGCCGCTTAACCGACTGAGCCACCCAGGCGCCCCAAGAGTTGGTTTTTTTGAAAAAATAAACAAAATTGATAAACTTCTAGCCAGGCTTCTCAAAAGGAAAAGGGAGATGACCCAAATAGATAAAATCATGAATGAAAATGGAATTATTACAACCAATCCCTCAGAAATACAAGCAATTATCAGGGAATACTATGAAAAACTATATGCCAACAAACTGGACAACCTGGAAGAAATGGACAAATTCCTAAGCACCCACACACTTCCAAAACTCAAACAGGAAGAAATAGAAAACTGGAACAGACCCATCATTAGCAAAGAAATTGAATCAGTTATCAAAAATCTCCCAACAAATAAGAGTCCAGGACCAGATGGCTTCCCTTGGGAATTCTACCAAACATTTAAAGCAGAGATAATACCTATCCTTCTCAAGCTGTTCCGATATATACAGTTCTTTAAAAGATTAGGGGAGTTTTCCTTCTTTTTATATCTCTGGAACACTCTGAATAGCATTAAAATGATCTAGTCTTTGAAGGCTATTAGAATTCACTTGTAAAACCTTCTGAGCCTGGTGCTTTTTGGAATTAGTATTATAATACTTTATTTCTTCTGTGGAAATTGATCTTTCAAGCTTTCTTTCTTTACCAGGCTCAATTTTGAAAAGCTGTATTTTTCAGAAAATTAGCTATATCATCTAGGTTTTCAAAGTATTTTCGAAGAATTATACAATTTAGACTCATGATGTTTAAAAATAACTCAATTAAATATCCAATCTCCCATTGTCCTATCTTCTTTTTAATATTTATTTATTTTTGAGACACACAGAGAGAGTAGAATAAAAGGGGGGGACAGAGAGAGAGGGAGACACAGAATCCAAAGCAGGCTTCAGGCTCTGAGCTGTCAGCACAGAGTCCGATGCAGGGCTTGAACTTATGAACCATGAGATCATGACCTGAGCTGAAGTTGGACGGTTAACCAACTGAGCCGCCCAGGTGCCCCATCCTATTTTCATTTGTACTCGTGCTTTCTCTCTTTTTTAAATGATTAGGTCCACTTTGTTGATTATTTCATAGAAGTATTTTATTAATTCTACTTTTGGTTTTTAACTCATTTATGCTTTTATTTTTACTATTTCCTTCTCTCTACTTTCATTAGAGTTACTTTTTGTCCCTTTTTTAACTTTTGAGATAGATATTTCATTGTTGTTACACTTTTGTTTTCATTCTTATGTTTATGCATTTTCTTTGCTTTAACTGTATCTCAAAGATTCGGATATACAGGGTTTTTCATAATCATTATTTTTCTAAGAAACTGTTCAATTTCAATTTATATTTCTCCATTGACTAAGGAACTGCTTAATAACATTTTATTTCCAGATGGAAAAGAATTTGTGCCTTTTGATTTTATTTTCTATTTTATTACATTGTGATAAGACAATGTTGTTGGTTTGCATTATTTTTATTTGAAAGAATTTATTGAAAATTTCTCGGTGATCTCACATATGGCCAATTTTCATGAATGTTCCACATGTATTTGAAAAGAAGAAATATTCTCTTTCATAAGGGTAAAGGGTTCAATATGTATTCATAAGATCTACCTTGGGATTATGTTGTTTAGATTATATATGTGTGTGTGAGTGTGTGTGTATAATTTCTTTTCCGATCTGCCCTGTCTTGAACTGAGAGTTGATCTATAGTCTGTCCTAATTAATGTACTTCCATGTGTTTCTCTTATCTCCTGTATTTATGCCTTATGAAGGTTGCTGCTGTGTTATTTGATGCAGTTATTGATACCATTTGTATCTTCACGGTGAAGTATGGCCTTCACTATTATTAAAGTGTCCTTCTTTGTCTCATTAAGCACTTTTCCCTTCACGAATTTCGTCTTGTCAGATATCAAGTTCACAATCCTGGCTTGCTTTATGTGCACTTGTCTGGTATAGTTTGGCCCATCATTTAAATTTTATTGCACTTTGTTTTCGAAGTATCTCTTATAGTATAGAGTTGAGTTTTGTCTTATAAGACAATCTGAAAATATTTTTCTTTTCACAAGTTTGTTCAGACCATTCGCACTTATGGTTACAACTTAAATACTTGATCTTAGCCCTGTCTGATTATCTTGTGTTGCATTTACTATGGATATTTACCATGTGGTTTTCATTCTCTGGTTTGTTTTCTTTGCTTTTTAATAAAGAAAAAAATGTTGGTGATTAAAATGACTTGTGTTTTTGTTTTAGTAGTTATCTAATATATTTATATAATGCTCATGTTTTCTTTATTTAGGTTTCTACTATGTGGTTTGTCTGCTTTACATGGTGTCTTTGGTCCTTACCTATAATCTATGTGAAGTTAATGAGTTTATGTTACTTTTCCATTTTTTCCCCTTTTTCTCTTACTAGAAAAAATTATCTACTTCATCAGAGCACATAACTTCTATATACTATTCTTGGTATATATATTGGTAGGTAGAAGATCTGTAGTAAAATATAGTTCATGCTTACCACTAGTTCTAACAGTTTCTTCATTCACATCTTAGTTGGATGAAGGTGGTCTTCTAATAGATTCCTCACAAAGAGCTCGAGTACAATATTCCCTGAATTCTTGCATGTCTGCAATTGTTTTTCTGTAACCAAGCACATGAAAAGATGCTCAATGTCATTAGGGAAATACAAATCAAAACCATGATGAGATACCAATTCAGACTCCTAAGAATGGCTATTAAAAATGGAAAGGGGAGAGTAACGCACGTTGCAAGGATGTGGAGAGATTAGAATCCTTGTATACTGCTAGTGTGAATGTAAAATGGTTCATTTGTTGTAGGAAACACATCCTCAAAAAGTTAAACATACGATTATCACATGACCCGCTTCGAACTACACCCAAAAGAGTTGAAAACAGGTACTCAAGCAAATCCTTGCACCAAAAACGTTCACAGCGGCACTATTCACAGTAGTCCAAACGTAGAGACAACCCAAGTGTCCATTTACCCAATGGAATGGGTAAACAAATTTTGATTATCCATCCAATGGAAGGTTATTCAGCCATAGATAGGAATGAAGTACTGATCCAGGCTCCAATGGGGACGAACCTTGAAAACCAGTATGTTAAGTGAAAGAAGGCAAACAGGGTTACATATTGTATGACTCCATATTGTGTGAAATATGCAAAATAGGCAAGTACATAGAAACAGAAAGCAGATTGGTGGTTGCCAAGGGCTGGGGAGGGGGCTGATAGGGTATACAGGGTATACTTAATGTATACAGGGTTTCATTTTGGAGTGATGAAGTGTTCTAGAACTAGATAGAACAACATTGTGAATATACTAAATGCCACTGAATTGTTCTCTTTAAAATAGTTACTTTTGTGTTATATGAATTTCACCATGATGAAAATTGTTCTTCTATAGCCTTGATATTTGAAAGATTAGCTGAGTTGAACTAAAAATCGTTGGTTCACACTTTACCTTGGTAAGACTATTTCACCAAGGCATTGCTTCCTAAGTTGCTCTTGAGAAATCTAATGCCAACCTGACTTCATTTTCATTATAAAAGACTTGTTCTAATTTGTTTTTCCCTGATAATGAGTGATGAGATACCACTTCACACCTGTCAGAATGGCTAAAATTAACAGCTCAGGAAACAACAAATGTTGGTGAGGATTCAGAGAAAGGGGAACACTTTTGCACTGTTGGTGGGAATGCAGACTGGTACAGTCACTCTGGAAAACAGTATGGAGGTTCCTCAAAAAATGAAAAAAAGAACTACCCTACAACCCAGCAATTGTACTGCTAGGAATTTATCTAAAGGGCACAAAAATGCTGATTCAAAGGGGCACATGCACCCCAATGTTTATAGCAGTGCTATCAATAATAGCCAAATTATGGAAAGAGCCCACGTGTCCATTGACAGATGGATAAAGAAGATGTGGTGTATATATATACAATGGAATACTACTCAGCGATGAAAAAGAATGAATCTTGCCATCTACAACAATGTGGATGGAACTAGAGTGTATTAGGCTAAGCGAAAGAAGTCAAAGACAGATATCATATGATTTCACTCGTATGTTGAATGTGAGAAACACAACAGATGAACATAGGGGAAGGGAAGGAAAAATAAGATAAAAACAGAGAGGGAGGCAAACCATAAAAGACTCTTAAATACAAAGAATAAACTGGGGGTTGCTGGAGGGGTGGTGGGTGGGGGGATGGGTTGGGTGGGTGATGGGCATTGGGTAGAGGATTTTTTTGGATGAGCACTGTGTGTTATATGTAACAGATATATCACTGGGTTCTACTCCTGAAGCCAAGACTGCCCTGTATGTTGACTAACTTGAATTTAAGTTTAAATGAAATACATACGTACATACATACATACATACATACATACTTGTTCTTTTTGCCTAGAGGACCAGAAAGGATTATTTTTTCTTTATTTTGTCTTTAATGTCTAGTTGTTTTATTAAGATACGTTTCAGAGTTGACTATTTAGAAGCAATTTTCCTCCATGGTGGGCCCTTTCAATGTGTAGATTCAGGTCTACTTTTACTTCAGGAAAGCTTTCTTGAATTATTATCATATATTTGTCCTACTTCACTATTTTCTCATTGGCATCTGTAACTGCACTTATGTTTGCCTATTATCTATCTATCATTTTCTCCCGGGATCTTTTTGCCTCTTTCATTTTCTTGGCTCCTTCCATTTCTACTCATTCCCTTCCATCGTCGACTTTCAGCCATATTTATTTTCTCTCAGGTACCTTCTAGTTTAGTCATTTCAAGGTTAAGTTTTCGTTTCTTTCCTAACATCAGTTCCCATTAGTTCCAGTTTGTCAGTTTCTATTTTGGGTTTTTAAATCCCTGATCTACGTCTTCTCCCAGCATCTGCAATTGCTTGTTTAATGATAATTCATGTTGGAATATGGTATTATATTTTCTTTTGCATCAGGGCTGCTTTTCTTTATGCCTTCTGGAGTTTGTCATTTACTGAAGTTTTTCTTAAGCTTAAAAAAAAGTTGAAGTAGCACGTAAATTTAGTAAAGTAGATAAGCTGATAACCTGATGCTTCACTTTCCCCTTGCTCTGACCTTAATCCACTGTCATCAAGAATCTATCACATGCCAGAGCTTATCACACCATTTGCCATAAATACTGTCATCCTTTTTACCATCTGATTAGTCAGTGACCCCTTTTCAGAGTCCCATCCTAATGTTCTGCTTTCTAGGGCCACTCCTAGTACTTACTTTCAGCCTGGGTGCCCCCAAAGCAGGGCCCGAAACAAGGACTTGGCATGTGGGAATTTTATTTGGGAAATGACCCCAGAATTTAGGAGGGACTGGGGGAAATGAAACGGAAAAGCCAATGCAAAGTTGTATTGGCAAGCTGATCATTTCTGTGAGTGATGGGGCTTGTTCCTGCCGGAACCCTATAGAATGTACTTCAGGACTGTCTGCCAGAGGCATGGAGAGGGGGAGTATTTATCCACTGGTTCCTGGCTCCCATTGGTCAAGTCCCCTGGGGTGGTAACTCACTTGTTTGTGAATAAAGGAGGGAGAAGAGGTAGGGCCCAAGAAGTGTTTAATACCATTTTCTAATGGCTTCCACAGTCTCAGCTAAGTCAGCTCTCAGTCGTAGTGTTGTCTTAGGTCTCTGACTGCTTTTAAGACTTTTTTTTTCCTTTGGTTTTCAGCAGTTTTTCTAGGATGTGTCTTCAGTGATTTTGTGTTTACCAAGCCTGGGCATACAGAATGAGGTCATTCTTGTATCTGTGCCTCATATGTATTCTGAAAAAGTCTTAGTCATTATCTCTTGGAATATTGATTCTAATCCTCTTTTTCCTCTCCTGGGACTTCAATTATGGGTACCACTTTCCATACATTCCTATGTCTTGTAATACCCACCCTCCCCTTTTTTGGTTACTTTCCATGCATCAGAATGGATTTTTTAAAAATTTCTTTTAATGTTTATTTATTTTTGAGAGAGAGAGAGAGACAGAGTGCGAGTAGGGGAGGGGCAGAGAGAGACAGAGGGAGACACAGAATCCGGAGCAGGCTCCAGGCTCTGAGCTGTCAGCACACAGCCTGACATGGGGCTTTAACTCATGAACTGAGAGATCGTGACCTGAGCTGAAGTTGTACGCTTAACCAACTGAGCCACCCAGGCGCCCAAGAATGGATATTTTTTTAAAAAGATGAAATATCTGTATTTTTCTTCATGTTTATTTGTTTTGAGAGAGAGAGAGAGAGAGAGAGAGAGAGCGTGCACATGTGCACCTGTGGGGAGAGGCAGAGAGGGAGAGAGAATCCGAAGCAGGCTCTGTGCTAAGAGCACAGAGCCTGATACAGGGCTCGATTTCAAAAACCATGAGATCAGGGCCTGAGGCAAAATCAAGAATCAGATGCTTAATTGACTGAGCCACCCATGTGCCCTGGAATAAATATTTTTTTTAAATAAATTTTTTCACAGTTCAATAAGTCATCTTTCAGTGTCTGATTTGCTGTTAGACTCACCTGGTGAATTCTTAATTTATTTGTAATTTTCGTTTATAAAATTTCCAGTTGGTTTTGTTCAAGAACATCCATTTCCATGTCAAATTTCTTAAGATTGTTTTTTAACTCTATTAACGTATTAAACATTTTTTTTTGAGGTTCATGGATGACGACTCCTTTTTCTGATTTACTTGAGGCAATTTCACTTGTCTGTTGTCTTAGTCTTCAGTCACATGATCTTGTCTCCTCACGTGCCTAGTTTTTTTTTTTAATGTGTACTAAACATTGTACGTAAAAAATGCAGGAATGATTTGAGCCTGAAGGATTTACTGGGGGCTCTCAATTCTTGTCTTTGGTGGACTCTAAGTTTCCAATTTTTGCTCTTCAAAGTCCCATGAATCTGTTGAAAGCTCTGTTCAGCTTCTCACTCATGCTTTCAAATTGGCAGATGCCTCTAGAAGCAAATTGGCTTTAATGCCTGGCTCACCTTCTGGTTTTCCTCTGTTCCCACATCTTGTTCCTGTGAGTTCCTATAGCCTAGGTAGCTGGTGGCATTTTGATGTTTCCAAACACTTCATATATAATATGTGTGTGTGTATAAAAAGTCAGATTTTCTACTTGTTCTCACAGGAAGGCTAATCCAAACCATCAAATTCATCATTACTAGGTAGAACTCCATCCTACTGAAAAGTTTTCTTTTTCTCTTATGCAATATGGATACAGGGCAGCTTAAGTAAAACTGATTTGTTTTGGATTTTCCTGGACAGGCCAGAGGGGATAATCCAATAGACGGGGAAGAGGTTTGGGTAGCTTACAGGGTTTCTTAGCTCAAGACCATCCTCTTCTGTGGCTGCAGTGAAGCTTCTTTAATAAATTATTTCTTTTTAATGATAATACCATTTAGTGATACTATCTCGTTTCAGTGGGGCCCATAGTTTCAGCTGGTTCTTTCTTTCATTTCACTATCACGTCTCCAAGGATACCTCCCCATATCAAAGTGCTTCCCTCTCTTCCAGATGTCTTCCCAAGGTTACTACCTCTGGTCCTATGTACTTCTCAAGTGCCTTTCTTTCATTTTTCCAGTAGCTAATAACTGCCCCACCAGGCCTCGGACATGTTCTCAGCATTTCCCCACTCAGCATGCCCTCGCCCTACTGAGGGACCTTGAGTTGATGCTGAGTTCTGCTGCCACTAGAATCCTGTCACACTCACTTCTCTTATGCTCAGCCCTTGCCTTGCTCCTCCTCTAGTGTGGGCGTCTGAGCTGAGGTTTATTTCCTCCACTCACATGTAAGGTGAAGTCCGTAGAACTTTCTTTCTCCTAGTTATGTAGTAGGAACGGGTAATTTCTTGTCCTATTAGGATGCAGAACAATAATAACACATCTTTTTAACTTTTTGATAGGATTGTGTTTTAATTATCCTTTTACTGCTTTCTAATTTTACTGCATTTTGCTTAGAGAAACAGTCTACAAGATTTCAATTCTTTGGAAATCGAGACTTCCTTTGTGGCTGAGTACATGGTTGATTTTTTTTTTTTTTTTTAAATTTTTTTTTTCAACGTTTTAATTATTTTTGGGACAGAGAGAGACAGAGCATGAACGGGGGAGGGGCAGAGAGAGAGGGAGACACAGAATCGGAAACAGGCTCCAGGCTCTGAGCCATCAGCCCAGAGCCTGACGTGGGGCTCGAACTCACGGACCGCGAGATCGTGACCTGGCTGAAGTCGGACGCCTAACCGACTGCGCCACCCAGGCGCCCCGGTTGATTTTTTTTTTAATTTTCCATTTGCATTCTATATTTGCTTGAGGTTGGTAAACACATTAAGCACATCCTCTAGACTTAAAAAAAAAAACAAAACCTTTTTTGATTTATCACTCTCTGAGAATTAAAATCTAGTAAAACTCATGTGGCCGCAATATTTTGTCCGCAGTTTTGTCAGGTTGTTGCTTCATATTTTGAAGCTGTACTGTTAGGTGTGTAACTGTTCAAGTTCATTATATCTTTGACCCGTTTTCCTTTTACCGGTATAAATAGTCCTTGTCTCTCCTTTTCCACCTTGAATTCTGTTTTGTGTTACCTGGCCTCGATGTTTACACAAGACATCTATCTCTTGTTTTATAGGTTGTCTTTGCTCTCTTGGTTAGAAAAACCTCCCTAATCGGGGCGCCTGGGTGACTCAGTCGGTTAAGCGGCCGACTTCGGCTCAGGTCATGATCTCGCAGTCTGTGAGATCGAGCCCCGCGCCGGGCTCTGTGCTGACAGCTCAGAGCCTGGAGCCTGTTTCGGATTCTGTGTCTCCCTCTCTCTGCCCCTCCCCTGTTCATGCTCTGTCTCTCACTGTCTCAAAAATAAATAAAATGTTAAAAAAAATTAAAAAAAAAAGAGAAACCTCCCTAATCTTGGGTTGTGTATAGTCTCTTCAATTTTTTCCTTAAATTTATCTAATTTCCCCTATTGTTAATGATGGCACGTGTAACTAGGACAAAACACATTTATGCCACATAAAGCTTGATTTAATGACACATTTCCTTAAAAAAAAAAAAAAAAATTCCTTATGCTTCAGCTCCTTACCAGTGATTCCTGAGAGCTTTTTGAGTCCCAGCCTCTGTTACTTTGCTACAAAAGCAAAGACACAAAAATTAGCTTGCTGTTTGCTCAGTTTCATAATGGTTGATTAAAAGTGCTCCCCCCCCCCCCCCCCGCATCACAGTAAATTAAGAGAAGTCGTCACACAAGGGCAGGTTTTGGGAATGCCATTGGATCTGTCACAGATGCTGGTATTTGAAGTAGCATCAATACCGACTTCAGCCAGGTCACGATCTCGCGGTCCGTGAGTTCGAGCCCCGCGTCGGGCTCTGGGCTGATGGCTCAGAGCCTGGAGCCTGTTTCCGATTCTGTGTCTCCCTCTCTCTCTGCCCCTCCCCCATTCATGCTCTGTCTCTCTCTGTCCCAAAAATAAATAAACGTTGAAAAAAAAATAAAAAAAAAATAAAGTAGCACCAAGAGAAGAGAAAGGAAAAAAAATGTGACTTGACTAACTAAAAATGAGTAGAGGGAGACAGGTGGGAGGAAATGTTTAGTGGAATGAATATGTGTAAACAGAACAGATGACAGAAATAGAAAGATCAAGAGGGTGAATTTGATTTATAAAGGAAACCAATGGTGCACAGTAAAGAGAGGGGTGATGCTGTTACAGGGATGAGGAAGGTGAATCTCAACAGAGTGAGGAGGGGCAAAAGGCAGAAGACAATGCCGTCCACGACAGAAAAGAGGCCATATTCTAAGCCTGAGAGAACCAGATTTTACCTCAGAACAACTGGAGGAAAAACACGGTTTAAAGACATGAGTCAATGTTACATGGAAAACGAAAGGGTAAGAACAAAAGGTGTCACGATACCAGAGCATGGGCCCAATTTTCCAGGTTAGACTGTAAAGTGCAGTCCACTGGTGGCTCTTTGAAATGGAAGTGAAAAATCTATCTTGCAGGATAAGAGAGATTGGGATGGATGTTTTCTAATTCTGTATTTTCAGTTTTTAAAACACTTGTTTCCACATCTTTGATATTTTGGAGCTTTCCGGTTGACCTGGAGGTTGTTTTGTTCTGAACAAAGGGGATGTAGAGATGTTTGCTCCCATTCAGGGATCTAATTAGGCATGTTGTCCAATCTATAATAAGTCACGGGCTCAGTTTTTCTTTGTCAAGGTAGTCAGAGGCCTTCAGGCATGAGTGACTTATTGAAATGTACTCTCATAGTTAGGGGTGAATTATTATCCTGATATTGTCAATCACTCAATAATTTTATATCCCCAGAGCTCTCCCTTGGTTGTTTTGTACCACACAAAGACGACACTTTATCCTCATATTTGTTCACAGACATGATAACACATTTTTGTATCCAGCGAAGAAGGAAATCCTTCTAAATGCAGCAATAGTGGCAGTCTGACTAAAAAAAGTTATTTTCCATATCCACAAAAATGTTAATCAGATTCTTGTCAGAACATGTGTAAGAAGTGGTTTTCATTGTCACAGCTCTTGATGTCAGATTACTAAAATAATTTATGTTTTGTTGCAGGGAACATGGGTGTGAGCAGCAACCCCCAAGTCACGTGACCACTTCTGAGCCTACTCTTCTTCCCAACACATAGAAACGATCTGTGTTTCGTGGTACCGAGTGAACGGCGGGAACGGCGGAATTTCAACATGGCTGTTCTTTATTTGATTAAATATACTCTCTATTTATTCTTAAAAAAAACTAATTTAAGTTAAATGGCAATAAACCATGATAATTTGGAAAACATGTTGAAATTGAGAGTGAAATGTTCTGTATGTAAACCACACTGTAAACCATAAAACTTATTTTTGTCAACTGCTTCTCATGACAGTGGCTGGGAATTTGACATTTCTACTACAGTAGGCAGAAAACCATGTAAAAGACACTCTCCCACATCCCACATCACATCTCTATTTATATTTCCAAACTAAAAGCATTACAGCCCCGGAAAGTGCTGAGTGGACTGCGTACGTTTACACCAAGGGCTGTAAGTTCACAGAAGCGTGGCCTTGAACTGGTGTCTTTGTGTGGCAAGGCCCCTGTCGGCACCCCTGCCCGCACCCTGTCCCCCAAGCCATACTGAACGGAACAGGCCTGGCTCGCCAAGAGAAAACCGTTGCTCCATAATCCAAAAGGCGATGAACTTTTTTCAGTGAACTCTGGTCAGTGCGAGACAGGATAAAAAACTCTTCTCAAACTGATTCCGAAACCCACTCGAAGCACCCCCACGATGGCATTCAGTACGACTTACCCACTTGAAAATGTGTCAGCAGCTATTCAATTACTTAAGAAAAGGAGACTTGTAAAAATTTACGTAGTTGCAAGGTGAAATTTTTTAAGGCTAGAAAAGAGACCTTTGATAATCTATACAAGCAAACGTGAATGTGACAGAAACACGGCTGGTTCTCTAATCGTGTCTGAGGTATACATTCCACCCGACTGACGAGGTCTCAGAAGATTCCTGATAAAAACTCCCCCTTTCCACTTAAAGATCATAAGAAGTCAGTGCGGTCCGGTTCTTTTCCCCGCAGAAAGGGTATTTAGTTTGGGATGTAACGTTTTAAAACAATAATACAAACCTCCTGGGAGAATACCACAATAAATGTCTCAAAAACCACTCAGTTAATCCCAGGGTATAATCCGGCTGTTTTAAATTACTGCAGGGAATATTATGGGCCTTAATGACACCGTAACTGCATGAAGCCAAAGAAAGCTAGAAAGAGAGGCCAAAAAGATGAGCTCAGAGCCAGCTGAAGTGACAACAAACATGTGGCTGTTTACTAGGATTGGAGAGGTTTAGTCTGCAGATGTTTGCGGTCTCTAGAAGGTTCCAGAGGAATGAGTTATTATGAAGATTTGCAGAGTCTGATGAGAGCAAGATTCTTCTTGGAGATGGCGGGCCCCAGACAGGGAGGCCCAATGGTAGAGACAGAATTTATAGATTTCTGCGGTCAGATCGTACTCTACTGGTCCCACAATGTACATCAACAAATTAATATTGTACGGATGTCATTTCAAAGCCTCCTAAAGACGAGAGTCATTATTGAAGCCATTAGAGCACAGATGGTTCAAACTATATGCAGATATTCATACTTGCATTTTTGCATTATAGCTGCTTTTTTTTTTCTGTTGAACTGTAATGAATTGTCTCATAATCTATTCCATCTTCTTGCCATTAGCAGGCTTTGAATGTTCACAAATAGGAGCAAAGAACTCATTTTCCAGAGCTTTAATCACACAAAGAGGGAATGCCTAATTCTCTAAATGAAATGGTCTGTGATCACTGAAGCAGAGATTTAATATATCACGGCAAATTAGGTAGATTTTAATAAATTACTTATCTCCCTGAATACTTTACATATGCTTAAGAAGGAACATAGCCTGTTTGCAAACAGTGAAAACCCACAGCCTATAAAAATCCTTTGAAGAAAATGACAAATAAAAAAGTAAATTAAAAAATGAAATGCATTATATCCTAGACCTCTAGAGACAATTCCTTTGCAGCATTGATTCACGGCTCCATTAAAAATATCAATTAAATCCTTCAGTGAGATTGGGTAAAAGCTAGAAAATTAACTTTCTGAGCGGCTTTTCGAGGATCTGGTTATCCAGGTCCACCCCACCTTTGTACAAGGCTTGATGTAAATTTTGAAAAATGATAAAAAAAAGATATTCCTTTCAGGTCTAACTAAGCATATCAGAATGTGAACCATACTTTTAATAATTTTTTTCCTATGTCATAAGCTAAGTTTTCAAAGTATAAATTTCACGTCCCTGGATCCCGTATCACCATCGCAAATACATAAAAACCATACCAACGGGAAGAACTGTGATTTTTAAGAAAGAAAACCGAAAACTTGAAGTAATTTCAGAAGTTGGTGCCGAGTCTCCTTCTTTATATTTAATTGATAGAAACTGCATGCATCAAAGAAAATGCATACTGAGCTTTAATGTGCATAAAATGGATATTAGCATTTTAAAGAGGAAGATTAACACATTAATCCAAGTAATTTTCATATATTGCTTCTAATAAAATCTTCACAGTATAAAACTCTTAATGAGGCTAATCGTAGGCATTCCATTTAGTGGGACGATTAGGGATAACATAAAAGTGTGTCTTTTTCCTAGGTTTTCTCAGATTTATCCTTTTTGCTTATTACAAATAAAAATGGGAATTGCATGTCAGTTCTTCATAAGAAAGTGTTGAAAATGCAAATGGGCTTTCTCATGCTATCATGTAGGTATGAATTATTGAGGAGGCACTGCCCATGGTGGAGAACTGAAGTCCCGAGGGGTGGCAGTCGTGGGAAGGAGGGAGTAGCAAAATAAACAAATGAAAAAGTATACAAAACTTGAACACTGCTGACCCGGACCTCCCCCTCCCCGCGTCCCATGAATTATAGATTATATACACCAGAGTGATTACAAAGATCTCATCTCAGGGCTTTCATGTGAGTGTTTACTCGGGAGGAGGAGATGCCTCTGGAGCGGCTTCTTTCAGCCTCCAGGTCCTCTCTGTGCTGCTCGTAGACAGACCGTAGGGCCTGGAGTGCTTCAACTGTGACCCTGAGCTTGCCAATGCCTCCACCGTCTGCCCGTGCATCCAGAACTAGGGAGAAAAATAGCAGAAGAGTATGAATATCACTCACCCGATTTTTTTCTTCAGATAGGCCACATGAGACAGGAGTTGAAAAGACGAAAACGGGGGGCGCCTGGGCGGCTCAGTCGGTTAAGCGGCCGCCTCTCGATTTCGGCTCAGGTCGTGGTCTCAAGGTTCAGGGGATCGAGCCCTGATAGGCTCTGCACTGACAGCGCGGGGCCTGTTTGGGACTCTCTCTCTCTCTCTCTCTCTCTCTCTCTCCTCTCTCTGCCCTTCCCCCCACTCATGCGGCACACACCTTCTCCCTCTCTCTCTAAATAAACAAACTTAAAAAAAAAAAGAAAAGGCGAAAACAGCTTTATACGAGTCCAAAGTTCACTGGCATCTCAGAAATCTAAAACTTGAAGCCTGTCATGTGTGTCTGAAGAGACACATTTCGGGTCTATCACATGTGTACATACATGTTGTTTGTGGACTTAAGACTCATGATCTATCCTGAAGTTTACTTAGTGGAAAGGCTGGAAGAAAACGGTTCGCACATAGGATCGGAATTTCTAAGCTAGAATAAAGAAAGCCTAAAAGGGATAACAGATGACAATCCCAAATCTTTGTTTTGAGGAAACCTTTAAACACAACTTGGTATACAAAGCCTCAGGTTGACCTGAGCAGATGGGGAGGTCACAGGGCCCAAGTGGTCCCCAGCTCGGTCCCCTGAGTTTACACCTCTCTGTTGGGACTCCTCGCTGCTTTGTCTGGCACAGAACCCAGTGTTAGAATCCTGACCTGGCCAGTGTTTAAGGGTTTGCCTCTCTTTCAGAACATGGCCACAGTAGCTGCGTCAGATGAGTATGGCCACACGGGGACTCTCAGAATGAGAGGATGGGTCGCGAGACAACACTGACTGGAGAAAGGAGTAAGAACATACAGCAGAGATAATTTTCCTCATTTTTGTCAGACTCTCTTGGTTCTGGTTGTCTGTAAGAGGGTTTAGGGTAACATTTTAATCTTCTCATCCTTTTTTTCTTTTTTTTCTGTGCTACACGAAGTTGTGACAAACTGTCACGTAATATGTGTGGTTTATGAGGATTTCCCAGGATAGGTTTCCGATTCGGTTAATTATCTGGCTTGATCTTGACTTCTGATCTTGATCTTCTAGCACATTCTCAGGACAGGCGGCCTGACGTGTGAACCGCAGATGAACTCTGGTGTAACAGAGTGTTTGGCACTTAAGAGGTGCTCAAATAAGTGTTCATTTAATGCATGAATAAAGGAGTAAACAAGCCATGGACAGCTTCCCAGACATGGCTCCGCTAACGTGACCAAGGAGACCAGAGCTCGGCCTCCGTTCTCCATTTACCGTGAACAACCCAGGTCATCCTCGGTATGATTTTTAAAAGTCTGATTCATAAAGCACAATTCCTTCAGCATGTTCTAAATATGTTCTGTAAGGATACAGAGGGTAGAAAGTAAGCACCGATGGGACTCATGCCTCTGAGGTGAAAATCCAGGAGAGTACATTTTGTCAGGAATCCTCTCCTCCTCCCTGAATCCTGCTAGGAAATAAGTGAGTGGTACCGCTTGGAGTTATCTGCAGTGGCTCCATCACTGGATTGTGACACTGTATTAAAGAGAAGCCTTGCAAAAGATACTATAATGATGACTCAGAATAACATGCCTTGGCTGAAATAAGGCTTGACAGCAGGAAGCTTCCATAAACAACACGAAAAACATCCAATGGCCACATTGTTGTCACACACTCACCCCTAACACTACCAAAATGAATAATTCCTCGTGAAGCGCAATTAATTATTTTAAAATTTCTGTTGATTGAAAGGAGGGCAGAGGGGGGAGGGGAAGGGAGGGATTGTAGGGAAAAGCTTCCAGCTTCAAGAAGAAGTCAGCTTGGGTTGCAAAGGATTCAACCAGCGTGTGACTCAACGTCCCTGTAGCCAACTAAAAAGAAGGTTTTAATAAAGAATTTGGATTTCAGCAATTGTACAAATTGAGCAATCCTTCCACCCATACCATCCATATTTTGCTCGATGATGTCTCTCCCTTCCTGAAACATGTCAGCGAGGTCAATATCAACTATGCCAATGTCCTCACACTCCAGGTCCTGCTCATCCTCTGGAGGGTCGCTGACCACAGTGAAGCGAATGCTGAGAAGGGACAAAACAGAGAATCACCACACAGTGCGAAAAAAATCACCATGAAACACAACTCCCAAATGGGGCTTTATCACTAAGTATGAAATCTCAAAGTTTCCAATTATTCCAATAAAAAGCAAATTACGTGAGGTTAGATAAGTTATTGCGTGAACTATTACAATTATTATAGCACACCCAGCCTTCAAATGAACATGAATCCACTTTTCCAAGTGCTGATTAACATTTAACTCTAGAATCTGAGAAAATTACTAGGTAAAGAGAAGAACCAGATGTTCGTTCTAATACGCACTATCTGATCATATTTTGACACTTTTACTTTTTTTTTAATGTTTACTTTTGAGAGAGAGAGAGAGAGACAGACAGAGAGAGCATGAGCAGGGAAGGGGCAGAGAGAGAAGGGGGAGACACTGAGTCCAAAGCAGGCTCCAGGCTCTGAGCTGTCAGCACAGATCCTGACTCGGGGCTCGAACCCGCGAACCGTGAGATCACGACCTGAGCCGAAGTCGGATGCTTAACTGACTGCGTCACCCAGGTGCCCCGACACATCTATTTTTAAGTTAGAAAGATCGAGTGGAGAAGGACCAGGGAGATCGGGGCCCCGTTTTCAAAAGAAATGCAACATTGTCTATAGAAACGTACACCTTCAGAGTGAGTACTAAGCAGTCTCTCCAACTATATGTGTTCCGCGAAATGCAGACACGGCGCTCGCGGGGTAACATCCTGAGTCACGTCAGGTAAATGTGGTAACTCTGCCCAAGAGCTACATGAAATGTTTGTGTTACTTCAGCAATGTTTTAGTTCACAATCATAGCATCCAAGTTTTATTTTACTTTTAGACACATAATTGTAAGGTTCTGATGGAACTGATTTGAATTAGTGGCTTGTGCTGAGGCCAAACACACTTGGATTGACCAAATGACAGGAATTTACAGTTAAGTACTCTTTGGATATGTCTTGGCAGCGTAACTTAAACCATGGATGCTTGTAAACTACCATTTTAACCATTTTCAGAACGTATCCATCCCAAATCAGATACAAGACAAGAAACTTGTTTCTGAGATAACATTTTTAGATGAAATTCTAAGTCTCCGAGAAATCATGCCTTGAAAAATATGCACGAAGAAAATCTTTTGCAAACGCTTATAG
The DNA here is from genome assembly GCF_007474595.2 of Lynx canadensis. NCBI lineage: Eukaryota > Metazoa > Chordata > Mammalia > Carnivora > Felidae > Lynx > Lynx canadensis. The sequence continues at coordinate 30,621,147 of NC_044317.1, read as the reverse complement.
GTAAACATGATAGTATTTAACTAACTTGATGAAAATAAGTATTCAACGTTTAATTCCTTTATGGAGTCCCTGTTATCAGTCAGCAATACATTTTGATTACGAATCCCTTCGGTTGAAATCAAAGGCAATACCTATTCACACAATAATTGTCAAGAGTGCAGATGCTGGTCCGTTAAGTGGATACACTGAATGCTTTACATGATGCATAAAATAGAGGGATTAGGATGGAGTGGTTAAGGGCACCCGTTTTGAGTTCCAGTTTCTGCTTTCCTACTATTAACTTTGTGACCTCGGACACATTGCTTAACCTCTCTGATCTTGTATCTGTAGAATGGGAAGAGTTATGCCTATCTCAGGGCTCTTGCGGGCACTCAAATGAGATGATGCATGTAAACAGTGCCTGGAATATGGTAAACACAGTGTTTCCACTTTTATGACTATCATTATTAATCTATGTAGGACTGCTTAAGCTTCTACATTTCTAATGGAAGAGAAGAAGAAGACCTGGGGAATGCTCGTTTCTGTTGAAAACTGAAATTGCCAAATCATACGATGACTGTATCAGTCAAACAAGTTGATGCACACTGTACATCCACAAGGCTTACAGAAAAATAGAGGTTGTACAGATCGCACTAATATTGTTAAGTGTTATCCTCCTGTACCGTCTCATATTTAAGGATCATATCTCTATCGCTTTACAAATGCAGACCTTTACCTCCACTGAATATATGAGAATTCTGAGACAAAAAGGAAGAAAAACGAACCCTTCTAAATGCCAGAGAAATGGCTAGAAACCCACATTCAGTATTTCTTGTTTTGAATTCTACAGAGAGCCAAGTGAGATGTCAAATAGGAAATTAAGAAACTGCGAAGTCAAGCTTTAAAAAGGAAAGAAGGTGCACTAAGATAATGTAAAAGCCACAGTCTGGCTTAGTTTAAACTGTACAGAATACATCTTACGTCTCAGCTTTAAGCCAAAACAGAGTGGACACCTTGTTTCGCGTCCCGAAGAGGACCCAGTCTGAGGACCGGGACAGACACGGGGGGGAGATGCCAAGTACCCAGGTGGAGGTGAGACGGGAAGTGACACACGGGCTGCTTCTGCCTCCTCTTCCTCCCTCTCCTCCTGCAAAACTCTTCCTTTCCCAGCGAAATCTGCCTTGCTAACCCCTCTGCCGGGTCCTAGACACAGACCTCTATGTCTTCCTGTGTGCCTGGAGCTCCCTCTGCCTGGAATGGATGGTGTTCCTGAGGCTGTTCACGACCTGACTGGGTTCTCTCATCCCTCACTATCCAGCTTTTTGTCACCTCCTTAGATCTGCCTTCACCGTTCTATTCTAACTTGGTTAACTTTCTCTTTGTACTTATTGTAATATGTAATTGGTTTACTTGTTGGTGTCTGCCTTCCTCAGTGGGATGTAAACTCTGTTTAAGTTCAGGGACTTCACCTTGTCCAGCATTTAGCTCCTGACACCTATATAGGGGATTATAAACGGTTTTTGAATTACTACATGAATTGCAAAATGGACGATCCTACTGAAGGCTGGCTCATCTGAAGAAGGCTTACTGGAGAAGGCGGGCCCTGGGCTGGACATCAAGATTTAGACCTCAAATGTCACTTGCTGTTATTAAGGAAATCAGAAAGCACTAAAGCTCCTTAAATCGTGTAATATTTTTGATTCTTTCCTCATTCTGAAATAATTCCTTTTTGTATAAAACAGGATAGAGGGGCTGAAGGGTTACCTGTGAGGGTTACATATTAGAATTCTGATGTCATGTTGGAGCTGCTCAACAGAATAGCTGAAATGAAGAAATGAAACCAAAAAAGAACTTGAAGTCCGTGTCAAAGCTATGACTTCAAATAAATACTTTCTCTCTCTCTCTCTTTTTTAAATGTATATTTATTTTTGAGAGAGAGAGGGAGAAAGACAGAGCGTGAGTGGGGCAGGGTCAGAGAGAGAGAATCCTAAGCAGGCTTCAGGCTGTCAGCACAGAGCCCAACGTGGGGCTTGAACTCATGAACTGCGAGATCATGACCTGAGTGGAAGTCGGATGCTTAGCCGACTGAGGCGCCCCTCACATAAATAATTTTTAAAGTCCCACTTTAGTGTGTTACCTCCATATTATTTATTTATTTTTATTTGAGAGAGAGAGAGAGAGAGAGAGAAAGAAAGAGACAGAGCATATGCATGTGGGTGGGGGCGGAGGGGCAGAGGGAGAGAGTGAGAGAATCTCAAGCAGGATCCATGTGTGGAGCCCGATGCAGGGCTCAATCCCACAACCCTGGATCTTGACCTGAGCTGAAATCATGAGTATGACACTCAATGGACTGAGTCACCCAGGTGTTCCATTTCAAAGTGACGGAATATATGCAAATATGCATGCAAATATATGCATATATATTGCATATGCAAATATAGCACGGGGCAAGATGCAAAGGTGCTGTATGTAATTCATCATCAATGTACATAATTTTATGTGTGTCAGGAAACCCTGGCCAAACTTCTCTGACTGTGGCTTTGTAAACTATCTCCAAAACCCAAGAGGGTTGCTGCTTGAGAAAATGAATTCTTATAAACTAGCAGATACTTTAAATAATGTGAGGTAATGTGACCTGTATTTGTAAAAGGTGGGAACATTCACTGGAATAACAATGGTCTTTTGGCTGTGGAAACATGTAAACACAAACTCCTCCTTTTTCCTGAAGAAAAGGATACCGTCAGGGAGAAAAGTGGGCCCGGCCATTCTCTCCCATGATGCCCCATTCCTGCCACGGAGGTTAGTGGTGCACACTTCAGAGCTACGGGCATTTGCTATGCCACCGTCAGCCCGCCATCACTCTGCACCTACAGTGCCTCTCTCGGTTTTTCTCAAAATGACACGAACGTTTGTGTCTCTAGGGGTCATTTAGAGAATTTGGAGAAACAAGGATGGGTCATTGGGAGTCATTACATTTATTGTGGACTTTAAAAAAATTTTTAATACTATTTTGGTTACAAGAAGGTCTTCTGAGGAAAGGCAGGTCTACATTTAAAGCAGAATCTGTCTTTTAAAAAATACACACTTTTGAGGAAACACAATTGCTCTCCCCGGCTGAGGGGTGCTACTAATAGGTTCTGACATTCCAGAAACAAAGTGAACACAGAGGTAGACAAGTGAGACGGAAAAGATCGGGAAGTCCAGCCCAGGGCTTGTCTGTGGGAACAGAGCTCAGTCCTGGTCAGTGATGACCCAGCTTGTTGACTGCAGAGAAGCAGATGTCATGGTCAGTGCTATGTAACCACTTGGGACCTGGGATAACCCTGGGAGACTGATGGTACGTGAAGGGCTTTGCGAGGGGGCTCTGCAAGATGCTCAAGCAGACAAAGTAAATAGGTAAAGAATGATTATCAACCGTGCTGGGAAAAAACGGAGCTCCAGGCTAATTAACAGGGTTGTTTTTCTGTTTTGTTTTGTTTTGTTTTTTTAGCACCGCTTCAGAACTGAGATCCAAAGAATTGACATGTGTGTTTCAAGGAGTTAATGAAAAAGCTGCGATCACATCCTAAGAACTAAGAATTCCAGTCTCCTTTCTTAGAAGATCAAATGCTAGTTTGGAGGCTCTTTTGAAAAATAGAATGTCTTTAACATTCACTTCATGCCCTCTAGGAAAACTGAGAATTTGAGCCTCTTTCTAAGGTGGGCAGGGGTGAGCTCCGTTTCTGAGGCTGTGTCATCTGTGGACCACAAAGGCAAGGAGAAGAGGACAACAGAGAGATAAAGGGCCCACCCAGACCAAGGGAAGAGAGCCAGCAGAGGGGTTGATGGGCAGCACCTCACGTAACTCCTCAAACTGTACAACGTGGGAGCTCACGCAAAAGCAGGAAGTTAGTAACATCAGGGTGTTTCCTTCTTAAAAGGGTATCAGTTCTCTCCCGAAACGGAATTGCAAAGTCTTCTGTTCAAATTTGCAAAAATAAATAAATAAAAAATTAATAAATAAAATAACAAATAATAATAAAAATAATAAATAACATAATAAAGTAAAATAAATAATAATAAAAAATAGAATAATAAAAATAAAAAGACTAACAAAATAACATGAAGTGAATTACACAATGATAGGAAGGTAAACTTCGTCTGAAAGGCTGATGAGCTATTCCAAATAATAATACTGATATTACTCCCACTTCCACTGAGGACATCGAACACTTATTGCCCACTGTGTTGTCAGGTTCTATTCCGGCCATCTCACTCATATGATCTCATTTAATCCTGACAACAACCCTATATGGTATTATTACCGCCATTTTACAGATGGAGAAGATATGCGGCACAGGATACTTATCCAAGGTCAGACAGCTAGTAGGTGATGAAACATGAACTCAAACCATTTGGCTCCAGAGTGTACCCTCCTTACAATTACATTACGCTTTTTGCAGTTCTACTCGGCCAGTAATGGGGTCCTGCATACATACTGTATGGCCTTTTGCTCGGCACAGGATACTTATCCAAGGTCAGACAGCTAGTAGGTGATGAAACATGAACTCAAACCATTTGGCTCCAGAGTGTACCCTCCTTACAATTACATTACGCTTTTTGCAGTTCTACTCGGCCAGTAATGGGGTCCTGCATACATACTGTATGGCCTTTTGCTCGGCAGGCTCTGTGGGATCTTTACAGTTACTCTGTATGGTATGCAGGCCTCCTGTATTTCCGGGAGGAAAAGAGACCCCGAGAGGAAACATACTCTCATTCACGGATACAGAGTGAAATCAGAGAAGTCAGGTTCTCTGATTCCTCGTTATACATTTTCTTTCGCCACACCGTGCCACGGAGCTCTATGTTTACAGAAGCCATGAGATAATTTAGAATGCTAAAGGTACCTTCTATTGGGCATCTCTTGTTTCAGTAGGATAGCTTTTAAGATGTCTCTCTTTGCTTGGTTGTTTTCTTTATCCACGTAGATCACTATACCAAAAAAAAAAAAAAAAAAAAAATCCACAGGAAGAAGTCACTCAGGAATATGCCACATTAGTACCATTCTGTATTTGTATAAATACCTGTTTTTCGAGACACAAGTCATGCCACCTCACTTGTATGCCTGGGAAAAGAAAGCGGCTCTGGAAACCAGAGTCAAATCCGAATAGTCATGTGATCTAATGTCATGTCACTGGCAGGTTTATGTGCACACTGTCAGAAAAGATACAAGCAACATCTAAGAGTGCCACATCGCTGTCACTGCCTGTTAATGGCACTGGCAGTCATGACAGTAAAAGCCAGCGGTCTTTATTGCTTTGTATTTGAGGGATTTACTGCATTTTCTTTCACCCAAGAAGCGAGTGATAATGATAATGTATGGCAGAGAGCTTGTCCTTTCTGACAGCCTCGGTAATTTAATCCTTCTCTCCTGCCACAACATGCAATAAAAGAGGCATCTAGCGTGTTGGGTTGAGGAAATCCACAGGCTGACGTTTACTGGTGTTTGGGTGGGGGGTATGGGAGAGAAATGTGGAGGAAGGGAGAGAGGCTTTTTAGGGTAGGAAGTTTGTCTTTGGTTTTGAAAGGTGCATGTTGGCCTGCAGGGATGTGGCCAGACTTTACTTGGCTGAAATATGAGGGGAGATAGCTGATCTAAAGTCCCACCAGGAAGAAGGCAGTGAGCACTTGAACCTGTAAATAAGCGTCTGCAGTTTGGGAAAATGGCATCTCAGAGTGCGAACCCTCCAATTTTCAACCTGATTATTTTTTCTCAGCTCAGCAGCCTTTCAGCCATGCCTTAGCTTCTGAAGACATTTCTTTTTCACATGCCATTTTGGAGGTAAAGTCTCCCCTGTGACCAGCTCTCAATTTAGAGACTATCCTGATCAAAAGTACACAAAGGGTGAAAGATACCATGACAATTCCAAAGCCAGACTCCGCTGGGAAAGAACATATTTCATACTGAGAATGTTTCCCTGGACAATTTTAGTCCAATCTCAAACTACCATGCTATCAGTTCATTTAGTCATTTGGCTCCGTTGACGTGCTGGGCACTGAGGCACACAGGGTGGGAGACACATAAGTGTCTGTGTAGGGGTGGGTTAAGGATTTGAGAGAAGTGAGAACCAAGGTCAAAGAGTGGCTCTTGGTTTACTGCTGTTTGCATAATGCAGTATCAGTGAATGTGACTAATTATACAGGTGACGGAGATTTACGGCAATCAAAAAAGACAAAAGGTTCAGAGTATTTTGTGAGTCTAGTGCTTTGCTTACCAGTGCTAAAAAGGCTTGCTAACGGATAAGTACCACTAATGTTGGGAGACTGCACCTCATTTTGGCCACCAGTACACCAAGCCAAATGGGAACTTTTTTCCCCAAATGGGAATTTTTTGTTTTTGCTGTTAATCACCACCAATTCAAGAGACGGTTGAGCATATTTTTTTGACTTCAGAGTTCTAAAACTGAAAAGCCATAATGGTCTACATAATTTTGGGGGTTTTTTTGGTGATAATTTTTTGGATCATTTCCTCCCCTCCCCCCATTTTATTGAGATATAATTGACTTTGAACATTGTACTAATCTTGTGTATAACATAATGATATATGTATATATTGAGAAATGATTTCCACAGTAAGTTTGATTAATATCCATTACCTCCCTGAGTCACACGTTCTTTTTTAACTTCTGATAAGAACATTTAAGATCGACTCTTGTAACTTTCAAATACACGACAGAGTCTTGTTAACTATAGTGGTCTCTGTTGTTTGAAGATAAGGGTTATCTCAGTGATTAAGAAAAACAAAAAAGAATGGGTTCAGACTCCAGCATCTAGCTAGTCTTTCAATTCAACTAGGCCAGTTCTGATAAATCTCAGTAGTTCGAAAAAAATTTTTTTAATGTAGTACAATACACGTAACGTAAAATTGATCATTTTAACCATTGTTAAGCATACGCTCGGTGGCATTAAGTCCATTCACACTACCATCCACCTCCAGAACGTTTTCATCATCCCAAACTGAATCTCTGTGCCAGTTAAATAGTAACTTGCCACCTCCCTCCTCCCCACTCCCTGGTAACCTCTATTCTACCTTCTGTCTCTATGAACTGGCCTGTTTTGGGTACCTCTTACAAGTAGACCCATGCAATATTTGTCCTTTGGTATCTGGCTTATTTCACTTAGCATAAATCTTTTTCAAGGTTCATCCATGGCGTTTACCCAAATTTCATTCCTTTTTAAGACTAAATAATGCTGCACTGTGATATATAGATTCTCTTTACCCATTTGTCTGTTGATGGACATTTGAGTTATTTCCACCTTTTCGCTATCGGGAGTAATTCTGCTATGTATTCATCAGAAATATTTGTCAGAGTCCTTGCTGTCGATTCTTTTGGGTAGGTATCCAGAAGCTGAACTGCTGTACTACATGGCAATTTCCACATCTTAAAAACAAAACGGAACACCTTTGCCATTGAAACTGGTGAAAAAATGGTATAGCAGGGATACCCCTGCTTCTGCTCCATCCGGTTGGCCAGCACACTGTATTTCCTATTCTCTCAACGATAAAAATAGTGACAGCCATTATTTGTTGAGTGATGCTTATGTACTAGGTACTGCACTCAATACCTTTCTTATGTGTGAAGGACCATGCTGTCCCACACTTGACAGATGATTAAATAGACCCAGAGAAGTTAAGTAATTTGCTCAGGCTCACCTAGTTAGAAAGTGGCAGAACCCAGCAAAGTCTGCCTCCAGAGTCTGCCTTCTTAACCTCCACGTCCCCTTCTTCCATAGGAAGTCAAAACTTTCCCTGCTGTTTAAGCTGCAACCGTGTCATTAGCACAGACTGCAGTGTGAGAGAGAATTCCGTACCTGTATCACGGGAGGCCATCTCATTCTCCTTGAACTCTCTCAGGAAAGGATATTGCTTAGGTTCAGCTGGTCCAGCCAGGGGCCTTCACTCTCTTGGGGTAAACAGCTTTTAAAATTCCTTTTTGAAAAAACTCAAGCTCTTTACCGATAAGCTTAGTTCTCTGAAGGTTACCAAATTCGAAGTCCAGCTCTTCTGCCTGCACAAACAAGGCCTGGAAGGTGGGCGTCTTAATCTAGCCCAGAGGTTCTTTGCCTTTTAACGTATGCCAGCATCCCCTGGAGGGCTGGTTAAAATGCACATTAATGAGCTCACCCTGAGTTTCTAATTCAGCAGGTCTGGGTTAGGGCCTGAGAATTTTTATCTTCCCAGCTGCTGCTGCTGCTGATTGGGACGTCCCACACAGAGAACCATGGCTGCAGCTCAACATCCCTTTGCCAATGAACGCTTCTGTGTTGAACACGCGGGACATCGGAACACTGTGGCCACCTCTAGGTCATGGTCCTAAGGACATCCATTTGGTGTTATGGAACCAGATGGTTAAAAAAAAAATCTACAGTTTCAAAACTTCAAATGTGTCTTTTAAAAAGCAATTCTGGGGCGCCTGGGTGGCTCAGTCGGTTAAGCGTCTGACTCTTGATTTTGGCTCAGGTCATGATCTCATGGGTCGTGAGTCTGAGCCCTGAGTTGGGCTCTGTGCCCAAGTGTGGAGCCTGCTTGGGATTCTCTCTCTCCCCCTTTCTCTACTCCTCCACTGGTGCTCTCTCTTTCTCACTCAAAATAAAGTAAAAAAATAAAATAAAAAGCAACTCTGGTGATTTGAAAACTATCAGAACTCTCCAAAAATTAAGCTATTTTTGCCTTTAATTCTCATTAGAAATCACATTTGTTTAAGACTTGCTAGATTTTCACATGAACTTATTGAAAGCATATGTCTCAAAAAAGGTTCCAAATAGTAGTCTAAATATCTAAGCTGATCTTGAATTGTCTACCATTAAAAACTTATCCCTCACTTATGCAGGTTGGAAAGATCTTTATATTCTTATCAGTGTCATTGGCAGAAGAAATGCAGATGGCTTAATTACAAAGGGCTGATAACCTTGAATCTCAGAAAACTTTTTGTGTTGGCCGTGTTATTCCCCTAATCCTCGTCTTTGCCAAATTTCTCTTCCTATTAGTGACAGAATGTAAAGTCCGCATCATTTTCATCTTCTGAATTAAACTTTAATTGTTCCAAAACATGGACTGTTCAATGCTCACAGACTAAGGGCCCAGATCTGTAGAAGTCTCATAAAAACTTTGGACGATTTCATTAATCTTTTTTCTTCCCACTGTCAATTCCCTAGAAGGCTTTATTCAGCCCAGACAACATTCTTCAGACCTACCATCAATCTTATTTTTTCCAAACTATTTTCCTGCTTTGTCAGCATTCTCTGAGCAAAATTTTCAGGCCCAACAAAACACAAATGTTTTCTTCTTGCTACAAATGTTTAGCAAGTGAATTCAACCTTGCTTCCCCACCCGCTCCTGCCAGCATTAGGAACCCTAAGAAGATCTATTTTTTGTGTAAGTGAACCTGGTATTAACACCTCTTAATCAAGACCAAATTGGGCTATAATCATGCGGATCACTAGACTAAACCTCTCATTTTATGTACCCAACTTAGGCCTCAGGATACAAATCCCTTTTGAAAAGATTCAAGCCATTATATAGGGTAAAAATCATTGTGAGGTTCAGTCCACCTCTCAACTGGTATGGCGTTCAAACAGAAGACAGCATGTACTAATTGTCCTTTAGATTTTCCATCTGAATTAAACAGTTTGGAAATAAAATTACTTTCATTAACATTTAATATGATTTGGGAGATGTAAGGCTGCATTATATTGACCTTTTACTTCAAGTCGCAAGTGAATGGCAAATCATTACAATAATTAGATGAGATAGTTACTTATTAACCAAGGATCCAAGGAGATTCTGCAATGAAGGTGATGCAAATATAATAATTTAAAAATAAACACTTTCGCTAGGTCATAATTGAGTGGAAAATAAAATAAAGCCTTCTACAAGGTTAATTTTCATGACTTCTCAGAATTTGCTGATGACCTAAGACTACAGTTTTTCAGATAGAGTAGATTAAAAAAAAAACAAACAGCATTATTTTGCTTGGAAGCACAAAGTACGGTCCTCTCCCCTCCCAACACGAAGGGATTTAAATATCCTTAAAATTTGTTTCAATCAACTTTGCAAATACTACATAGTTGAATCTCAATAGGTAGGAAGAGAAGCTGAAGAAAGATACAGTAAACACTTCTACTGAGTTCATTTCTAATAAATTATTGGTTCTCTTGTTGCTTTTGGAGGACTGATTTTTCATTAGAAACATAAGCAGCTCTTAAAATACCTATTAGATAGTAGGGGTATCTTGCAGTAAAAGGAAAAAATATACCTGAACCAATGCCAACCAACCAACGAAAACCCCGCAAAGCCCTAGGTTACTATGTGGGAACGATACAAAATTCAGGACACTTGAGGATGTGTTAACAGGTTGCATCCCCAGAATGATTTGCATTGCTTCGTAAGCAAATAAAAACAATCTGTTCTGCAGCAGGCCAAATTTCTCCATGTACAATGTCTAAAAAGCAATTTTGTTGTCAGTCCAACCAAACATTCTACTGCTGACCTTTAAGAAGAATAACACAAAAGCCAGAAGAGTTTGTCTCTTTTCTTGGGAGTATTTCCATTATAATTAGTTGTCTAAACAGTTCTCTCATGACTAATAATATTTGGTGTGTTTTACTTTTCTGACACTTTGCAGGTAAAATATCTCTAAGGAAGTTTGAGAAAATATTTTTGGAAATGTTTCTGTTATATCAAGTCAATGAAGGGAAGGAGGAATCAGATTCTTGTCCTGACTATATTATTTGCTTCCTAAGTGATTTCTCAACCTATCTGTCATTACAGAATTATAGAATTTGAGCTGGAAGAGATCTAAGAGGGTGTCTTATTCAATAGATAAGAAAAAAGGATCCCATGAAATTTAAATAGCTTGCCCAAGTTCACGTAACTAGTAAGAACTGTGGATCCAGGGAAGACTAGAACAGACCTTGGGATGCTCATGGTTACTGTCTCAAGCAATGACCACATTTCTAAAAATAGGTGTGTGCACATGCGTACACACACACACAGAAGTAACCACGGCCATCTGTATTTTTACCGCATGACCAGTAGCTGCATGACAATCAGTAGTAGCATGACAATCAACAGCATTATTACACATGTTGATTAAAATACAATTTATGAAACTGGGGAGTAAAAATATTAGTGTTCAATTAGCATAAGATGGCCTGTTTTTGCTAAAGATAATGCAACATTCCATCTTTATGGTTTGTTTAAATATAGGGCTTTAGAACTTCATAAGCAGTTTTTATCACAGGGTCATGTCAGTTTGATATGATATTTTTACTCCTCATTAATTATATACTGATATATATGATTCTCTAAAACATCTTAAAGTCGGCTGATCTAAGAATTTACAGGGTACCAGGGGGGTCTGACTTAGATGGCAACCAGCTGATAGGTAAAGCCCTAAAAGAGACAACCTGCCTGCAGCTATCAACGCATGTGTGGACTAAAACATGAAAACGTATTCTAAGAATTTAGGTCACTCAATTAAAATCCTGAACATATAGACACTGGGAGACATGTGTATATATATATATCGTAAAAACATCTATGTGAGGACATTGATCAGAAAGGTAGAAAAAATTAGGCCACGGAATTGTTTGGATCATGATTAAAAAGATAGTAGTTTTTTTTATCCCCCTCGAAACATTATACGTTTTGATTCAATTGTAGACCCACGTGTGACATTTTTCTTTTGATTCTGTGATATAGTGGGAACACCTAGAGAGGTTGTTTTCCTACCATTTTTGTTTTCTCTTAACTTTAGTATTACTTCAAATTGAATTCTTAATCCTGATGCTACAGACCTGACTTTTATTAATCTGTTCTGATGAGACTTCCATGACTTTGTGTGAACATTAGAGAATTATACTTTGTCCCTGTTCCTACAGCTACCTTCACCGAAAGACAAAAACAAAAGTCTGTATTATAAATGAACCATACATACCATTGCTATAGTTATAGTAGACCCACTGCCCACTCTTGGGTTTTGGAAGTGACACAGGTGTCTCTTCAGCAGGAAGACTGTAGAATCTGCATTCAACGAACAGCCGTTGGATAGTGTCATCTGCAGTTACTCGAGAATCATTAAGCCTTAGAGCTATGATCTCAATCCGAATTTTTTCTGATGGCTGTTTCAAGAGCAGAAACAAAAAACAACAAAGAAACATAAAACAAATGAGCAGAAACCCATTTACTCTTTTTCACTATCAATTTTAAATAAAACATGAAGGCCAATGGGTTTCTTTTTTGGAACACATTGTACACGACTGTGTAGTTACACATGATAGATTATTCACGACAGAGAGAGAGAGAATGAGATTCTAATGCCCCAGGGTTTGAAGTTAACAGTGTCATGGCAATAGTCTCCTGATTTACATTTGAGGCTATAAATACCCCACTAGTAGTCTATCAGGGCCGAAGATTATGAGATCTTCATCTCCGATTGCTTTCAGAATGACAAGTATCACTTGGCCTTGTTTCAAACTATGTAATGAAGTACATGTTTATCACTGCTTTTATTTAATCTATTGTACCTGAGAAAGTTTCAGTTATTTAGAGATCAAAGCCTGTTGAATACATCATAGCGATTATGCTAGTATACGTTGCTATATGAATCCGTATTAACTAGAGCAGAAACTATAGTCCATTGTCTTATATATTCTGCCACAACATGTTTCATTCAATAAGTAATGTTTTCAAACAAGAGAAACAAACCGTCTACCTAATTTAACACAGGTTTCCTTGTGGTTTATTTTTTTAACCTCATTTTTACAGATTTAATAGTTACAAATAACAGTTTTACTGTGTAATTTTCATTTCAATCCTTACTTAATACATTTTGGTGTCACAGACATTATTATACAAGCCATATATGTTTCCTTGAGTGATGACTTAAAACAAACAACAGTCTCTGACTTCAAAATTAGATCACACCAAGGTAACTCCTCCCTTAGAACTGTAAACTTTTTTACAATTTTAAGTTTATACTTCATTCCCTTTTACTAAACCCCTCTTTACTAAATTCAGAAGCACGCTAGAAAATCCTGAAACCAGGACCTGTCTATATGGCCAACTTTTTAGGAACTCATTGTCAAACATAAATCAGTTGTGCAAATTCACCATAGTGACTACTTAGATGTTTCAAAGCATATAATATAATTAATCAAACTGAAAAGCATAACTATCCTATTGTAAAAATATCCCCATAAAGAACAATTTCTATTGCTGTCAAACCCCCTCAATATTTGATGAAGTAATTTTGCCCCATTCTTTCAAAAGACATTTTCTTTTATTATGTATTCTAAGACACTTTAACTAAAAACCCAAATCTGAATATTTCAATAAGGTTATTTTATTATTCAGTAGATTCATGGAAATTTTACTAGGATGACAGAGAAAATTCCACACCATTCTGTCTCCACTAATACAGGTACGAGGCTGCAGCTGGCAATATTACTAGGATTAGCATAGTATGATGAAATATTTAAAGGAAAATTTTTTCTAAAACCTAATAAATCAAATGACTGCCAAATGTCATTAAAGTGATGGTCTTTGACTTGAATATGCTTTTCATATTCAAATTTGAAAAGAAAGAGATGGAAGCCTGGAAAGGTTACTCGGTTTCAACTAATAACCTCGAGCCCTCTCCGTTCACGTGCATAAAAAATGAAGTTGGCTCTATTGTCTAACCTCACTTCAGAAAAGCCCTTCTCTGCTTGCTGAAGACTAACATGGGAAAGAAAATATTTTAAGTGATATTATTTTTTCCTTAAAATGCATCGTGGTTGTCAGAATACCACATGCGCACACACATTTTATAATTCTGGTTCAAATGGAGCACCGTGCATAATTAAGTCTTTTTACATGCCTTGTAATTTGAAAAACTCAGAATTGTTATAACAATAACATCTTATAAAATATTCCTGCCTCGGCACAAAAGAATTAAAGGAAAATAGCCACTGAGAGGCATGGTTACCTCTACGTTGTGCAGAGAAGAATTTAAAGTTGTTTATCACAGAACCCAATGAAGAGACAAATGAACTTATAAATAGCAGGGGAATCAAATTTATTTAACCGGTTATTTTATTAATAATATATTAAGTGTACAATCCCCATATAAAAACTTGCATTACTGTAAGGACGAATTTAGGTTATCAAATAAGACTATATACAAAAATAGAATTCTAAATGAAAGTAGATTACAGCCAAAGAAACAAGCAAAAACATCAATACCGAACAAACCAAAAGAAAACCCATCATATTCAAATAAATTTAAAAGAGCTTTAAATTCCTTACATGGCATCATCTCCTTTCTGGTCCAGTTTTTTATTGTTATTCCCCCTCGAGCCTCATTACCTCGATCCCATGTCCCTTAAATTTTCTAATATTATGTATAGAAGTTATTAGTTACCATTTCTTTGTTTTTTTTTAAATATGTATTTATTTTTGGGATAGCGCAAGCGGGGGAGGGGCAGAAAGAGGGGGACAGAGGATCTGAAGTGGGCTCTGTGTTGACAGGCTGACAGGAGCGAGCCCGATGTGGGGCTCAAACTTATGAATGGTGAGATTTGAATAACTTGAGCCGAAGTCAGACACTCAACCAACTGAGCCACCCAGGTGCCCCTTTTGTCTTTTTAAAAAATGTTTACTTATTTTGAGAGAGAGAGAAGGAGACAGCAGGTGGGGGAGAGGCAAAGAGGGAGGGAGAGAAAGAGTCCCAAGCAGGCTCCATGCTGTCAGTGCGGAGCCTGATGCGCGGCTTGATTCCTTGAACCGTGAGATAGTGACCTGAGCCGAAATCAAGAGTTGGATGCTTAACAGATTGAGCCAGCCAGGCGCCCCATCTTTGTTCTTTTTATGCTACATAAATCAACTTAAAATAAATTAGAAGACGGATAAGTTCCAAATAGTATATATCCAGGGAAGCATGCTCTGTCTGAATAAAGAATTTTCTAAACATTATACCTTTTGGCTACTGGGGCTAGCCAATTTATTTTTCAACATTGGAACAATTCTGGTTGTGTTTTTGCCTCTGTGAATCAAAAGTTCAACTAGATTGTAAATAAAGATTTTGAAGATTAAGAAGTACATCAGCTGTCTGACTGACGGTTCAGTCAGACAACTTCGTGTCAGAAATGAACTCATACCCTCTCCCCTGATCTCATTCATCCTCCGATATTTCCCATCTCAGGTGACATCACCAGCCACCTGGCCACCCTACAGCCAGGAGACCTCGGAGCCACGGTTGCCATTTTCATTTTTCATACCCACCACATCCTGGAGATCACCCATCCCTATTCATGCCACTTCCTGAACACAATGATTCATCAGATTATTGAAAGCTTGTGTTTCAACATTGTATCAGCTATTGGGGATAAAAAGACAAAACAGGATGTGGCTTCTCTTTTCATTTTTATCTCTAGAGAAATTTGTTTAGGTTCTCATCTGATCTGGGGGAAGGACTCACTCAACAGCTGCCTAGTATTAGCATGCAGTTTGACGGAGTAACAAGGGAGAAATGAGAAGGGATCATGAAAGAGAACTGGTCGGCAGAACTGGACGCAGATGGACGGTACCAGCCTATAAACTCGGGGACTCAGGGACGCGAGCTACCCTGCTTATGACATCACTGCTGTTGGCATGCAGCACACGCTCAGAAACGAAGGGATCTACTCTCACGGCTAGAAGAGAGGCAAGGCACTCCTGCCCCTAATCCCTGGTCTGGAGTCTCAGCTGCCCTTCTTGTGGCTGAATTCTCTCCCTAAAAACAAATCAGGTATCACCCTTTCTGCTTGAAAGCCTGTTAACTTACACTCTAGCCATTTTCTGGGACCAGTGGTGTGCTGTTTACATAGCTTAGGTTTTTTGCATCTGAAATCTTCTTCACCAGACAAAATTCTACTTATTTTATGTCCTGGGCCACACATGCTGTCCTTTTAGGATAGCATTTCTACTCTCCAAGGGTGAGCTGGTTCCTCCTCTGGGTCCTTACTACACTTTCTAGTCACGTTATACTTCATGGATTTTTTTTTTTTTTTTTTTTTTTTTTTTTTTTTTTTGCGCCTATCTGCTTCTCTGTAGACTGTGAGCTCCTGGAGGCCAGAGCCTTGTCCTATTAATCTTCTGCTATTTAACATCCTATCTGGCACATAGTAGGCTCTCAATAAATACTTAAAGATATGGAGTCAAGGGAGGCTGAATATTTTTTATATATTCAGAATATCTTTTGTATATTGCCAGTAAAAGGTGTAGCTGCATTTTTTTTTTTTAGGTTTTCTTTTTTAACAAATATTTATTGTGTCTCCCGTGTTTTGGTAAGTTGGTTATTACTAACTGTTGAAAAATATATAGAAATCTTGCTGTTTAAGGTTTCAGTTAAATAAGAGTATTTCAAAGACAGGTCAATATTGTGGAACTGAGATGGGAGGTTACTATTTTTTGAACTTTTCCAATTTTTCATAATAAAACAATGAAAAGTTCCACTAGGAGACTTGCAAGGGATAACCATACACTGATTCAAACAAGTCTTTGCAGTCAGATGCATCATAATGTCTGTTTAGGATCTCTAGAACAAGACAATTGTACTTCTGTAGGGTATTGGTAGCCTTCACATGTAGTAAGTTGGCCACACGGTATAGGCTTTAGGCTTTTCCTGTCTTCTATTCTGTATGTGTGAACGTTTGTTACTAAGTATGATGTTACTTTTGTCTTATTCACCAAGTGCCCTATTTACATCTCTAGTTAGCAAGATGTTGACGTTAGCATATAAAAAAAAAAGCATTTAAAAGTCGACGGTGGTGAACAGAAGTAATAGAAGTCACTCAAGTAAGAAGTTATTTTTACTTGCCTGTATAGATGGACACTCCATACTGTGTGATTGAATGATCTAGAAATGTGATGACAGCTTGTATTACTCGCAGAGAAAAAAAGTTAAAAGTTCTCATGATTTTGGCTCAATTCCACCATTGCTTCCTGACTGATGCTAATTCACTTTTTAGGCCATATTTTTCTACAGTATTTACTTAAGCTTTTATTGGCATGCTTAAATTTTTTATGTTTTACTTCAGAGGATCATGCTGAATTCTTCCTCTGGTTTCAAGCATCAGAGCAGTCACATTGGAGTTGAATTGTTAGGCTTCTAAAAACTAATTATACTTGACAGTCCTTAAACATCATATCCCTTAACTGAGGATGGCCTATGATAAAAGTTTTCAACTTGTTTTAGTCCATTAGATTTAACTCTAACTCTGGTGAGATTACATGTGAGTTTTATTTCATTCTAAATTTCTACAGTGAATAAGCATTTCCGTAACTTTAAAAATTATAAAGTATAGAAAATAATTTGGCATATTCAAGTACTCAACGTCTAAAACAGATGTTACCATTTTGCTGTATCTGCTTCAAACTTTTTTTGTTATTACTGTTGAAGAAATGAAACATTTCAGTTAGATACAGGTAAAGCCCCTACCTCCTAGTTCCTTTCTTTCCTTTCTCATCCCCCCATAGGTAACCACTATTCTTAAGTTGGTATGTATCACTCCCAAACACGCTTTTATACTTTCTACAACATAGGTATATATCCATAAACGACACAGAGTATTGTTCTGTTTTTAGGCTTTATATCAGTGGTATCAGCCTCTATCAATCATTTTGCAACTTGTGTTTTTTTTCACTGAATGCTATATATTTTTAGATTTATTCACGTTTATAATTAAAATCCAATTCCTATATATTAACTGTTCTATAGAATTCCATTTATATTGCATATATAATCTATAGTCCACTTATTTCTTTACTGATGAACAATCCAGGTGTCCACAGTTTTTTGCTATTACAAACAATGTTGCATTCCTTTATGTTTTCTTGTGTATGTGAATGATTCTCTTAGAAGAATTGCTAAGGGATAGAGGTGAGAAATTCAAATTACTCCCCAAATGGTTCCATGAATTTACATGGGTATTACATTTATCACTATAAAAATGTGTTACATACGTGTGTATGTGTGTATGTGTGTAAATAAATATAAACAAAGCCTACCTATAGGAGTAGGTAGAACTTGGTACTATATAGCAAACTGATAAGATATAAAATGGACATGGAAGGTTATAATCTATGTCTATGCCCTTTAAGAGGAAAATTTTAATTGGGGTGAGTTCTAAGAAAAGCTCACCATTGGTATTGACAGAGCCATAGGTAAACAGGGTAGGAATGCACACTGATTAATAGTGATTCTTACAACTTCCTTCTTCAGGCTGGGGGTGGGCAGAGTCATCTCAAAAAAAAAAAAAAAAAAAGTCCTCCCAGGGGAGCCTGGGGGGCTCAGTCAGTTAAGCAACCAACTCTTGGTTTCGGCTCAGGTCATGATCTCACGGTTTGTGAGTCTGAGCCCCACATTGGGCTCTGCACTGACAGTGTGGAGTCTACTTGGGATTTTCTCTCTCCCTCCCTCTCTGCCCCTGCTTGTGCTCGCTCTCTCTCTCTCTCTCTCTCTCTCTGAAAATAAATACATAAACTTTAAAAAAAAAAAGTCCTCTCAACTCACACTAGGCTCTAAAACTTCCCCTTATTAGGAATCATATCCATTCTTCATACATGTTTTGATTGAAAATATTTGGTTTCTTAAAAGCTCTTTGGGAGAAAGAAGAGTAAAGAGAAACTCAAACTGTCAAGACAATAATGTTTTTAACAAACAAAAGCAAAAAAAAACCCAGCTTTCATCAGTGGCAGTAACTTACCTTTTCTCACGTGTTCTGTGAAAGACCCATATTAAACAAATAATGTAAATACCGAAAACTTCAGTGATGGAGATCAAAATGGTGCTAGAGTTAAGAGGGCTTATTTTTCGAATACTGTCATGGTCTCCCTTATACACCATGAAAATTACTGCATCTATAATGGTCAGCAAATTACAGAAGCTTGTTACCACATGTTCTAAAGCAATGGTTGGAATATTTTTTCCTGTCCTAATACACCTGAGGGATATGACACATTTCCATCATTAACTGTGGCTTACTATGGCAATAATGTGAAGGAAGGAGAGAATTTTAAAAATTACCCTCAATTTCAGGTGATTTTGATATGCTATTCCACTTTCACCATCATTGAAAACAGATGTTATAGTACAGTGGTTCTCAATTTTGGCTGCACATTAGTATCACCCGGGGAGCTTTAAACAAAATTCGGATTTAGCTGATCCGGATGGAGCCAGGCCCTGGCATTTAAAAATGCTCTCTAGGTGATCTGAGTGTGCAGTCACGGTGAGAAGTACCACTTTTCCCTAAAGTTGTTCTTAAACTCTTAGCATGCCCCAGAATGACCTGAAAGGCTCAATAACACACGGATTGCTGGGCCTCCGTCTCTGAATTTCTCATTCATGAGGTGTGGGGTGGGGTCCAAGAATTTGCATCCTCACAGTTTCTGAGGTGACGCTGACGCTGCTGGTCTGGGGACCACATTTTGAGAATCACTGCTCTAAACCAAGAAAGATTCAACGTATATTTGTTGTCCCTTTCTAAGATATTTGCAAAAAAGCTTCCATGATATTCATATGAAACTGTTCTCTAGTTATTATTTAACATTTTAGTACAGACTTAGCTTACAAATTATTTCCTTTCTGGAAGGAGTCTATACTCATCATTAAACATAATCCAACAAGAGGGGCACCAGGTTAAACGCCTGACTCTTGATTTCGGCTCAGGTCATGATCATGGTTTGTGGGTTCGAGCCCATGTTGGCTCTGTGCTGATGGTGTGGGGGCCTGCTTGGGATTCTCTTTTTCCCTTTCTCTCTGCCTCTCCCCTGCTCACTCTCTCTCTTTCTCAAAATAAATAAATACACTTAAGAAAAATAATCCAACAATATAAATCCCAAAAGTAAAATATAAAAGTTCCTTGTTTTCGGCAATTTTTTGCCAAAGGGGTTGGCAATTACGTTTTGTATAATTTTTGCATCACAGGCCATATGGTCTCTGTTGCAAACACTCAACTCTGCTCTTCTAGAGTGAAAGCAGTATAGACAATAGGTAAATGATGGGTGTAGCTGTGTTTCAGTGAAACTTTATTTACAAAAACAGGTAGAGAGAGGGCTGGGATTGACACATTGGCCATAGTTTGCTGACCCCTGCCCTGACCATGTCCCAGAGATACTCACTGCTAATGGTGTTTGGATTATATATTTCTAGACATTTTCTTGGTTTACATAAACCTAAATGTTGTGTCTATATGCTCATATAAAAATGTGTACGTATGTGTATATAAATATACCTCTTTCTTGGCTTCTTTGTAATGGAATTTTCAGTGAGGTGTAATTTCTTCACCATTGGTTTGGCAAAGGTGTGATGTGAGGAAGCAGGAATTTTTATACGTTGTTACTGTAACCAGAAATGTTTGCATTAGCAAAAACTGAAAGAAGCCTAAGGCTCCATGGGACACTCAACCAACTGAGACACCTAGATGCCCTCACCTAAAGGTCCTTCAAAAGGGGCTTATTTAAATAAATATGGTATGGCTATGCATTGCAGTATTATGCATCTGTTAAAAGAAATGGAATATACTACTATGGAAAGACGTCCATAGTATATTAGTAAGAGATAATTAAGTTGCAAAACATAAAAAATAGTTTTGGAAGGATCTACCAGCAGAGTAATTCAACATTTCTGGTTTCACCTAAAATATATTTTGAAACGTATTCTATCTAGCTGAAGCGTCCGTATGTAAAACAGCGGGAGGGGCTTATTTTACACATTGACAGGATATCATGTTTGATTCTGAAATCGTTTAATAAGTTTTTTAAAGTTTACTCATGTATTTTGAGCACGGGTGCGTGTGCGGGGCAAGGGCAGACAGAGAAGGAGAGAGAGAGAGAATCCCAAGCAGGCTCCAAACTATCAGCTCAGAGTCCGACTCAGGGCTTGAGCCCATGAACCATGAGAAACCAAGAGTCAGACATTTAACTGACTAAGCCACCCAGGTGCCCTGACTTAATACTTTCTATTTTTATTCATTTAAAATTTTTTTTAACGTTTATTTTGAGACAGAGAGACATACACACACGAGCAGTGAGATCATAACCTGAGCCGAAGTTGGATGCTTAACCTAATGAGCCACCCAGGTGCCCCCTGATTTAATACTTTTTAATACATGAATTCTAAAAGTAGTGAGTTGCTTTATGCATTTTGCCTTTCAAATCTTTAAAGCATATTTTGCTGAACATCATTATTGCAGTCACCTGGGAATGCCAACTCATATTGTTCAAGAGGACCTGGTTTCCAGGTGGAATTGCAATTTCGTCCAATTGAATATGGCAGTTTTTACAAAACTGCCATTAGTAGAAACAGAGAAAGAGAATGATGTAAATACGCAATGCACAGAAGAGTCCGTTGCTCTTTCAGAGTGTGACTTCCCATTCTTACCTGTGGGCGCACTTTAAGAAATCTGTGAATTGATGGCCATACATTTCGTAGTGAAAATGGAAAGCTGTGTTGCTTAAAAGATAAAACTAGAAACACTCTGAAAGGAGGATTGTTAATTCTTTTTTTTAGTGTCATGGCAGATGCAAATTTTTGGTTTTGATGTCTATTTTAAGGACCTAAAACAAGGCTTTTAATCAATGTATTATACATCAAATTGATACTGTTAACTTCTGATTATTCAAATTAATAAAATATTCATAGAGAAATGTCCAAAGTTTTACATTTCTCAGACTCCCCCCACCCCACTTAATTATCATGCCTAGAAGCTTTTTAGTAAAAGAATCAGTCGTCAGGCTGACGGAATCTGACAGGCCAGCAAGGCCCAATTACACTGGTGCTCTGTGGCCCTTTGATGTCCTGGAAACGAAGAGCGATAGGGGCAAATTGGGTAGCACATTATGTTAATGACTTGATTTAATCCAGCCACTAAACTTTATGTAGCCTGTTAAAAAAGATGCTAACACTAATTATGCCACTTTGGAAAGAAAAGGAGGGGACAAGCATTTCACTCTGACAAAGTGAAGCTCATAAATGTTGTAAATGAAATGAAACAAAATGAAGTAATCTATGATTAATTATACATCACAGACATAAAGAAAAGAGGAAGAACCAAGTAATATGTCTAAGTCCTGGGAAATCTGTTAGATTCCTGTTAAGGATCAGCATTTCTAAGAAATAACTGTGAGCTGAGAGATTCTGAAACATGCAAGGAGGAAACTGGGTGATCTTCAAGTGCTTATACAGTGTAGCAGGTAATTCAGATTCACAGTGTAATTGGCATAAATGATACTTATCTAGGATACTACTTTAGTCTCAATTCTGTGACATGAGAGGGTAGAGGCAATTGGTTAAAAAAAAATCTTATCAAATGGGGAGAACCAGAGTAGGGTTCTCTAATTACTTTTTAATTAGTCTCTGTGTCTCTCTTCTTTTAAAATTGAATTCAAGAGTGTAAACTCCCTAAGAGCAAGAGGATTATTTCTCTTATTCACTGCTATATTCTCATGGCCTAGAACAAAACTTGGAATGCAGCAAATACTCCCCAAATACCTGTTTAATGAGTGAGTGATCTTCCCCCTCCCTTAAAAGCCCTTATTGGCCGCTCATAGAACTTTAGGATAGACTTCAGCCTCCTTGGATGATACACAAGAGGCCTCAACGCTGAGGACACGTCTACCTTTTCAGCATATTCTCCTGGAGCCCGGTAGGTGTGCCATAGATGTAGTCCACCCTAAAACCATTCTGAATTTCCAGAACAAGTTATGCTCCACATTCTAATTTTTATGCTATCATTCCTCTGTCCTGAAATGACCCCTCTATGGCTCTCACTAACTCCTCATCACCTTCAACACTTGGCTCAAGCTTCACTGACTTTTGGAAGTCATCCTTGATGAGGGTCCCTCATGCTGTTGGGTACTTGCTTGAATGCTCCTATAGCAGCACCCTGTGCATTCCGTTCCCCTAACTCCGACCACCTTACGTTGTGACTGTGTTTCCTTGCAGACTGTGACTTCTTTGAGGCGAGGGATTGCTTCTTTTCTGACACAGAGTAGATGCTAAGGAATATAGGATTGTTGTGATAATTAAAGGACATGTTACGCAGGATGTGCTTAGGTCAGAAGCACCATTCAAGTCGTCCTTTCCTTCTGATGAAAGCCATGTGTCACTGTCCTGAAAGTGCTACCTGAAGCAGTTCTTAAGGAAGATATACAGGAAGAAATGTCTGATTCAAACATGCACGCTTACTGTGCTGGGTGTAATGACAATACATTCTTCATAAAATGAT
Source organism: Lynx canadensis (assembly GCF_007474595.2). Taxonomy (NCBI): domain Eukaryota; kingdom Metazoa; phylum Chordata; class Mammalia; order Carnivora; family Felidae; genus Lynx; species Lynx canadensis. The sequence goes on along the minus strand of NC_044317.1, from coordinate 30,597,879 downwards.
GTGATAGTTCATTTTATCTGTCAACTTGACTGGACCACCAGCTATTCAGACATAGGTCAAACATTGTCTTAGGTGTGTCCTTGGAGTGTTTCTGGATAAGATTAACATCTGAGGTGGTAGATGGAGTAAAGCAGACTGCCCTCTCTAATGTGGGTGGGGCCTCCTCTAATCAATTGAAGACCTAAACAGAACAAAAAGGAGAACAAAAAGAGAGAACTCCTCTTGCCTGTTGGCCTTCACATGCAACGTTGGTCTTTTCCTGACTTTGAATGTGATAATGGAACACACTGACTCTTGTCGGGTCTCTGCCTGCCTGCTCTCCAGCTCGAATTTGTACCAGTGGCACTCCAACTTTTACGGTCTTCAGACCCAGACTGGAGCTACACCATTGCATTTCCTGGGTCTTTGCCTTGCTGAATGCAGATCCTGGGACTTCTCAGTCCCCACAGTCACGTGGCTCAATTCTTTATAATAAATCTTTCTATATGTAGACATTTATACATATATATCCTATTGGTTCTATTTCCCTGGAAAACCCTAATACAAATGGCTATCCACACAAGGGGCCCATTTTCCCTTTAATTCCCCTTATCACAATTTTCTAATAGACAGCATAGAATTTCTATTCATCAGTTTGATAAACAATTTCGGGTTTGATAAAGCAAAAAAGCTAAATTTAATTGAACTAAATGCTTTATTAAAAGTGTCCAGGAAACCATATTCAAGATTTCTTCCTTGATTTATTGATTTTGAAGAAAAAAGACTCCATATATCAGGATGCATGGGTCAGGTGGTATTATAATTAATAACAATGGTAATAAAACTTTGGACAGATGAACTATTCTGTTTGCATTTGGGTTTGTTCTGCAAAGAGGTTAAGCTGAGAATTTTAAGAGTTGAAAGAAGTATTCCAATTCTTACCCAAAAAGTAGAAATTCTAAAAAATGGTGTACAATTAATCATTTCAGGAAAATTAATGTAGATGAACAGAAAAAGCTAGAGCCTTTTTACTTTACTTACACTTACTTTATAAAAATGGCCCCCCCTTAAAATAAAAAATGCTCCGCTAAGTGGTATACTTCCCATGTAAATTAAAGTACAATTTTCTTTTCAAAATTTGAATTTACATACTACTTTTCAGCAATGTGCTACAAAACACGTAAACACTATACAAGATCTAACAGGGTTTAATTTTTTGGCAGAAATGAAATAACTTTAATAGTTTATCAGTGGACATATTTAGATATGAATAGTGTATGAATTCACATTTGCAAGCTATTATAGTTTTGAATGCAATATCACATTTTGAATTCTTAAAGTTGAGATGTGATTTAACATACCTTTGTACAATGGTTCTGAAAAGGAGTCAGGGAAGTCAACTGGTTTTATCAATTAACTATTAAAGCTACTATTGTTAGGTATTGTTAACATGTAAGCCAAACTAACTCCAGAAGTTATCACCCATCACATTATGAAACTACATATAAATTTATTTTGTACTAGACGATTGTATGGGTAAGATTGTGAAAATACATTAGCATTTTCCCAGAAATATTTTTGCCCGAAGATTTTCATACATGAAGACTGATACACTACGAATAAAGACAACTTTATTTTACAATTTTCTAGCTGGCATCAAGTTACTGACCTGTTTGATATTCTCGGAGACAGGACCAGGAATAATACATTCATCACTGTCAGACGCTGATCTCTCTTCCTCATCTGTTAAAAAATAAAACTCAATAGTTTAAGTCTATTAAAGCAAATATACCTTGTAAAATGGACAGAAATAAGCACATGTCATAAGGACAACCTTAAAAGAACAATATGATAATTACGTCTAGACCTTTTTTAACAGCAAAGATATTTACTTTTACATTTTATTTCATTTATTTTAAATGTTTATTTATTTATTTTGAGAGAGAGAGAGAGAGAGAGCAAGGCAATGGAGGGGCAGAGGGAGAGGGAGAGAGAGAGAATCTCAAGCAGGCTCTGTGCTCTCCACGCAGAGACTGACATGGGGCTTGATCTCATGAGCTGTCAGATCACAACCTGAGCCGAAATCAAGAGTAAGACACTTAACCGACTGAGTCACCTAGGCGCCCCTAAATTATATTTTAGGAAAGAGAAAAAAAAAAAAAAAAAAAAAAAAAGACTGAAAATTCCAAGTTCAGTTTTAGTAGAAACAAAGATAATAAAAATATAGCTTGTTGTGAAATTGAAAAATAATCTTTAAAAAGATTTTTTAAAATATTTGTTTATTTTTGAGAGACAGAGAGACAGAGCATGAGCGGGAGAGGGGCAGACAGAGAGGGAGACACAGAATCCGAAGCAGGCTCCAGGCTCCGAGCTGTCAGCCCAGAGCCCGACGCGGGGCTCGAACTCACGAGCTGTGAGATCATCACCTGAGACGAAGTCAGACGCTCAACTGACTGGGCCACCCAGGTGCCCCTAAAAATAATCTTTTTAAAGAGAACAGGGTAATAGGTGTTTTCTAACAGCCTAACCAATTATACTGTGCAAAAAATCAAGTTACTCTTAGTATTTAAAAGCATCTTTAAAATTTTTTGCAGTTTTATTGTGGCACAATTGACGTACAATAAACTGCACATATTTAAAATGCAAAATTTTATATTTTGACATATACATAATTCTGTGAAATCATCACCGCAATTAAGATCGTGAATATATCCATCACTCCATAAGTTTCCTCGTGCCCCCGATAATCTACTCCTATTTTGCATCTCTCTGTTCCTATTTGCCCTTCCCCAGGGAGCGACTTCAATGCTTTGTCACTATAGTTGCCTGTTCCAGATATTCATAGAAATTAAATACTGTCATGAGTTGTCTTTTTTTGTCTGACTTCTTAGTTTTAATTTTTAAAAAGTTAATTTCTCTAGAATAATCCAGATGATAGTATAACACCCACAGAGAATATGAAGTTATTTAAAATATAAACTGGACACGTGGTCAGCAGTTATACTTGGATGCTAGTGGGGCACTCCAAGCTGAAATAAGAAGGTGTGCAGTCGTTCCCCCGACCGTAGCTGACGAGACTGAACTCTGTCCCATCATTTCTGTCGGGAGATAGGTATCATGAGGTAGATCCACTGTTAAATGAAGATGCCCTGTAGGCATACTCTTTTAAAAAAAATTTTTTTTATGTTTATTTATTTTTGAGAGAGAAAGAGAGAGAGCACGAGTGGGGAGAGGGGCAGAGAGAGAGGGAGACACAGAAACTGAAGCAGGCTCCAGGCTCTGAGCTGTCAGCACAGAACCTGACGCGGGGCTCGAACCCACGAACCGTGAAACCATGACCTGAGCCAAAGTCGAATGCTCAACTGACTGAGCCACCCAGGCGCCCCAAAGGCATACTCTTAACAGATTAAATAAAGCAAAGAAGGAAATAATGTTAACTTAAAAAAAGGAAAAAAAAATCACCTTCTGGTTCTAGTTCCTCAGTTATTTCTGTTTCATCTTCTGAAGAAGACAAACTTCGGTCTGCAAGCTGACCCTCAGAGAGACAAGACACATCATCATCTCTTCCTTCTATTTTCTCAGTATTCTCTTTTACCTTCGTTACACTGCTTCCTTGAGAAACCTGAAGAAAGGAAAGCACACTGATACACTGTTGCTTAGATCACATGTATACATACTTGTTGAAACACTGGATTAATAAAGCATGCAAGCTTGAGACTTAAATATATAGACAAGCATTACACATAAGTGATTCGTTAGAAAACAATCACCGAAATTGCACAAATGATAATATGCAGATACATGAAAATGTTATTATAAACCAAGAATGAAAAATGCATTAACATCAAAATGACTTTTACAGATTACTCTAATTCATATATCTATTTACTACCTGCTAATATCAGCATAATTGTAGCTCTTACAACCCTTGTCATATTTTTGGTCCTTCTATTCCCAGGAAGTTGTACACAAAAATAGGATAATGCTATGATTTCTTGATCCATGTTAATACAAAGTCTTTTAAGAACCAAATAACCTTTTGAAAGAATTTTAATGCAAATACATACCTCAGGAATATGTGAAAGAGTTGGCATATTAATTTCTATTTCTGGTGTATGCTCCACTTCTGATGAAATTTCCTTCCCATCTTCAGGAGAAGTAGTTATCTCCTTTTATTGATGTAAAAACATGCATGTATGTTATTTTGTATTTACTACTAAATCTCAAATCATCCATACACACACACACACACACACACACACACACACACACACACACATACACGTATATACATATATATGTGAGTAAATATCGTAGTTACCCATCTGTCCCTAAATTTAGTTAATGTATTTCAGTACAATGGTTGCTATTCATCATGGTATATACACAATTTAAGAACGGCAAGTGTAGTTCACTGAAGGACTGTTTATAACTGAAAGCAATGCAAATGTTCAACAGTAGAGGGCTACTTAAGTAAAATACGGTACATCCAAATACCTGAGTTCTTTGTAACCATGAAAAAAATAATAATGTAGATCATTATTAGTACTTACTGACACTGTCACTGCCACTGACATTGTACAAGTGTACTGACACTGACAGAGTGGTACTTACTAACACTGAAGAGAGTACGCAATACAGCGTTGGGTAGAAAAGCTAGCTATGGAACAATACATATAGTTGTACACGCTTTTGTTAAAAAACAAACAAGCCAACAATGTGTATATTCCCATGGGAATAAGTGCGGAAGACAATTCACCAAAATTCCATCTCTGACATATAGATTTGGGGAAATTTAATTTTATTTTTAATGTTTTTAAATTTTCCTTTGTATTTTTTAATATTTCTATAATGATTATACATTACTCATGTAATTAAAAAACTGCATGTACTAGGATAGATAATGTACTTTCTATGATCAACATTCTTTTTTAACTGTATCAAAAATCAATTTATAATCAATCATTTTCCAGGATTTATAAACTGATGTGTATTTTTAAAATGCAGCTTATCATTTTTGCTATTTTAAAAGTAAACATGTCCAATATAGAATATATGAAAGATAGGGGTGCCTGGGTGGCTCAGTCAGTTAAGCATCTGACTTTGGCTGAGGTCATGATCTCACGGTTCATGGGTATGAGCCCCGTGTCGGGCTCTGTGCTGACAGCTCAGAGCCTTGAGCCTGCTTCAGATTCTGTGTCTCCCTCTCTCTCTGACCCTCCCCTGCTCATGCTCTGTCTCTCTCTGTCTCTCAAAAATGAATAAACATTAAAAAATATTAAATAAAAGAAAATGTGAAAGATAAACAAGAAAACAAAAGAAATTAATACAAATCCATATTTTCATTACCCAATGGTAATATCTGTTAATAATAGATTTCTTTTCATTTTTTACCTTTTTCTTTATGGTTAATTTTTAATGCAAATAAAGAAATCTCTTGGTTACATAGCAGTAATTATATTATAAATACAATATATCCTATTACATTTAAAAAACCCTTAATACCACAACATAAAATTTTCTCTTGGTATGAAACTTTGGGTAAACATAATTTTTAATAAAACATAATATTAAAATAAATGAATGTATCATAATTTAATGAACCACTTTACTAGTGTTGGACATATAACTGGTTCACCATTTTTAGCTGTTGTGATGAACGCTGCAACAAACATCTCTATGCACATCTTTTTTATATTTATGATCATTTATGTAGGAATCAGGCTACCTGTGTTCGAATCCCAGATCTAATACTTTGACCTTGAGCAAGTTACTTAAGCTCTGTAAACATTACCTTCCCAATCTTTAAAAGGGAATAATTCTAGTATGATCCTAAGGTTGTTGTGAGAATTAAATGAGTTCAGTGGCCATAAAGCATTTAGCTCAGTGTCTGACACATAATAAGCACTCAGTAGGTATTAGCTATTAAATACTGCCTGACTAGTAATTCTTGAATTCATTTATTTAGCACATATATATGAAATGCACTGTATATGCCAGGTATTTTGTAAGCTCTGGGTGGTGGCTGTGTAGCTATTCACTGAGCTGTGTGCTTAAGATTCATGTCCTTTACCTATGTGAGAGATATGTCAATTACAAATAAGTTATTATTTTTTTAAAGTCCAAAAGACATGATGATGGTAACTCGAGTGGTGAGAGTAGAGATGACTGACTACGGGATATGTTTTGGAAGTATAGCTGACAGGTTTTGTGGATGAACTGGATGTGGGATGTGAAAGAGGAAATGCCAAAGGGATGACTTTGAAATTTCATGACTGTGCAACTGGTTGAACGGTCAGTCATTTATGAGAATGGGAAACAATGAAAGAAACATTTTGGAAGAGGGTTGGTGAGATGACATCTGGGTTTTGACATGTGAAGTTTAGGTTTCTACTAGACGTCCAATGCATATGAAATAAGCAGGAAGAAAATAAATCTGGAATTGGGCAGCGAGATCAAGACTGAAGATACAAATATGGGAGTATCAGCATCTAGATGTTGTTCCAAACTGTGAGATTGGTGGTGACTGGGTGGCTCAGTCAGTTAAGCATCTGGCTCTCGGTTTCGGCTCAGCTCATGACCTTGTGGTTCATGGAACAGCGTGGAGCCTGCTTAAGATTCTCTCTCTTCCTTTCTCTTTGCCCCTTGCCTATGCTTTCTCTTTGCCCCTCGCCTATGCTTTCTCTCTCTCAAAATAAATAAATAAACATTAAAAAAAAAAAAAACCCAAACTATGAGACTGGATAAGACCTCTGAATGTAGATACAGACTGAGCAGACGTCTAGGTCTGCAGTTTAAATACTGAAGCGCCTCAATCTTTTTTTTTTTTTTTTTTTGTAAATTTTTTTTTCAACGTTTATTTATTTATTTGGGACAGAGAGAGACAGAGCATGAACGGGGGAGGGCCAGACAGAGAGGGAGACACAGAATTGGAAACAGGCTCCAGGCTCCGAGCCATCAGCCCAGAGCCTGACGCGGGGCTCGAACTCACGGACCGCGAGATCGTGACCTGGCTGAAGTCGGACGCTTAACCGACTGCGCCACCCAGGCGCCCCTGAAGCGCCTCAATCTTGAGAGATTTGGTCCAAGGGAGTGAGAAAAATAACTGGTAAAGTTGGAGGGCAAGAAAGGCACAGTGTTCCAGAGGCCAAGTGAAGAGGAAGCGAGTATTCCACTGTGTCAGATGTTATGGGGAGATGAAGATGGGACTCAGAATTGACTATTGGCTGTGGCAAAGTCAAAGTCATCGTGACCTTAGCACGGGTGGTTGAAATGAGGATGAATTAGCCTAGAGTGAGTTCAAGAAACAGTGTGAAGAAAGGATGACAGAATTAAGACAACTTTTTGAAGAGATTTTTTTTCCCCATAAATGAGGACAGAGGATTAAAGCAGTAGCTGGAGACATAGATGGAGCCAAAGGAGGGTTTAGATCAAAGAGTAAGAAGAATTAACATTTCTAAACCGTGCCAAATTATTAAGCTAACATTTAAAGGAAAAAGAAGCATTTTATTCACTGGTTTCCTTTGAAATCAGGTAGAGTATATTATAACTATATCATGTATTTCAAATACTTATTATGGGAGAAAAAAATTAGTATTTTCAGTGTTTACTACTTACAGAACTCTGATGAGGGGTGATATCCACAAAAGATACTTTCTTATCTACAGGTGTTAAACGCTGTCTTGGTTTAGGTGTTGGTGCCTAAGATAAATCAATACATTAAAGTGCACTTAGATAAGACTTCAGCTATTTTTTTCTTTCTTTCTTTTTAAACGATTTCTTTAGTGGTAGAGTCACGGTTACTTACAACTATTGTGCTAATAGAGGATGTTGGAGGTAGTTTTTGAACAACTTTTGACTCTTCTTTGTGTATAAAATTTCCTAAGTCTTCAGTTATAGATCCACTTGGTGGAAGGTAAGCAAATTTCCATTTCAATATAACATGGATGGTTCCTGCAGGATGCTTTTTATGATCTGTTAACTCAAATATTCCTGTCAAATTATGAAAAAAATTTTAATTAATGCTAGAGTGAAATTTTGTTACCATAAGAATTAAAGAAGAACAAAGAGAACTACCCACGACTTTAAAAATAATTTTGGTTTTTACTCACACCTCAAATGGCTTAGAGAATAAAGACAAAATAATCTATGATAGGTTCATCTCTCAAGCAGACTGCTTTCAGAAATTAAGGTCTCAGTGATAATACTGACTCTTAGATGAGAAAATTAACTTATAAATATTTTAATTCAATGAAATTAAATTTGGAGATTATTCAGAGTTCTTAGCCTTCTGCTAAGATATTATCTAGGTTATAGTTCAAAAATCAACCTTCATCTTGACTTGAATATTCTTGCAAAAGACTTGTCTCTATAGAAAAATATATTAGAACTTCACAAATTCAAGTAATTTATATATCAAAGGAAGACTTCATATTACCATATAATTTTATAACTTTATTTTTAATTTTATGATAATTTTTATCATAATTTAAAATATATTTTACTGGGATTTGTTAAATTATTCCCAATTAATAGCAACACAGCAAACAAACGTCCATAAAATAAACAAAGCATCTAAAATAGTAATTTTAAAAAGTATCACCTAGTTGTAACTGTAATATAGAGTCACAAATTTTAGTCATACTGAAAAATCTTGGACTTGAAAAAAACAGAACTATATTTCAAGTACAACTTTTTTCAGGGGTATCCTTCCTTTACTTACTAGAGTCTGTTCTGACTCAAGGGTTTCACACATCTTTTAATGGCTGGCTGGGAAAGAAAAAACAAAACAACTCTAGACCTTAGAACCAAAGAATAAAGATGATATATGGAATAGAAGGAGATGATAAACTTCTATTACAGGCACAGGTGGGACTTCTAGAATGACGGAATGAAGAGCTCAGTAAATCCTTTCCACAAAAAGAAAGAAATAATAAAACTGGACCATTTAACGGCTCTGGAAATTAAACAAAGGTGTACAACAAATTGAGAAGCATTTATTTAAGAGAATCTACAGAAACTCAGTAACAACAGTAAGAGTCAGAACAGACTCTAGTAACCTACTTCCCTGGCTGAACACGAGACTTGTAGACTGCCTGAAGTTTGAAAACCCCTTACCCAACCCATTCCTTAACTCATAGACAAAAGGTGGGAAGCCAACCAGCTCAAAGTGTTTAAGTACAACCTTTCACCAATCAATGACTGACCACTAAACTATGCTGACTCAAACTTAAAATTAAGCAAACAAATAAAACCTTACCAGAGACATCAGTGGGTACAATGAGGGAAAGATACAGATTTAGTTCAGGCAAGTCACCAAACAAAAACAGCAAGAGAACCACCCTGTGGAGTAGGGGAGGGTTGAAATCTAGAGTTGCTATAATATAGTATCCTAAATGTCCAATTTTAAAGAACAACAAAAAATCATGGCACCTATGGAGAAGCACGAGTGTATGCTGAAAATATAGGAAAAAAGCCATCAATAGACACATTCTGAGAGTGTCTAGATGTTACACTTAGCAGACAGAAACTTCAGAACAGCTGTTATAAATATGTTCAAAGAACTTAAAAAATTGACATTTAAAGAATTAAAAGAAAATATGACAATAACTTATAAAACAGAAAATATGATAGAAATTTTATAAAAGAGAGAACGTAATAGAAATTTTGGAGTTGAAAGTATAATTACTAAAATGAAAAAATTCAATAGAGGGGCTCAATAGGAGATTTGAGCTGGCAGAGGAAAGAATCAGTGAACTTGAAGACTAACCAATAAAGATTATCCAATATGCAGAGAAAAAATGAATAAAAATGAATAAAACTTCAGAGAACTGTGGGACACCATTAAACACACACATGTATGTTTCTGCCCACACATTTTCTGCCCAAGAGGGAAGAAAAGGCATAAAAAAAATGAAGAAACAGAAACTTCCCAAATTTGGTACATAAGGTTACCCTACATATAAAGAAGCTCAACAAATTCCAAATAGGACAAGCACAGTGGGATCCACACCTATACACATCATCGTCTGTTTAAAACCACACACACACACACACACATACACACACACACACACACACACACACACACACACACGAAAAATCTTGAGAACAGTATCGAGTGCAAGGAAACCATAATAATATTAATAGCTGATTTATCATCAGCAACAATACATTCCAGAAATTAGTCATCTGATATACCCAAAGTACAAAAGAAAAAAATAACTGATGACTAATATTATACCCTGCAAGACTATCCTTCCAAAAATAAAAGCAAAATAAAGACATTCCTAGATAACAAATGAGAGAATCATACCAGCAGACCTGAGTTACAAAGCATAGTAAAGGAAGTCCTTTAGGCTGAAAGGAAGTGATACCAGATGGTAACTCAAATCAACACAAAGGAATAGAGAATAATAAAGGTAATTACATAGGTAATTATGTATTACAGTATAAATATGTTTTTTGAGATTTCTCTTAACTGATTTAAAAGACAAATGCATAAAACAATAATAGTAAACTCTTGTTTAACTTATAAAAAAGTAAAAAGTATATGATAATAACAGCACAAAGGAGAGGGAGGCAATGGAGCTACATTGGGTAAGGAAACAACACCAGACAGTAACTCAAATCTACAGGAAGAAATAAAGAATACAAGAAGTGATGAATGCATAAGTCAATGTGAGAGTCTCCTATATATATTGTCCCTTCTCTTAATTTCTTAAAAGACAAAAAGTTATACAAAGCAATAATTATAACATTGTATTGTTGGGTTTACAACATATATAGGCATTCTATATATAAATATAGGACGATAATAACACAAAGGACAGGGGAGGAAATGGAATTATATTGGGGCAGTCTTTCTATACTTTGAGGGGAACTGTTAGTATTAATTTTAGACTGTGATAAGTTAAGACACATATTGTAATCTGCAGAACTACTAAAAAAAATAACTAGAAAAAAAACCCATAGGCCCAAAGTTGAGGATTATTTGAGAACATTAGGAAGATTAGTTATAGACAGACCATATCCATAACTAAAGTATAATTTAGGTTTGTTTTTACAATTTCATACATTCAAGAAATACACTTACCTGAGATACACCTGTCATGTGCCAGTGAAATCAGAGGCACATTGGCTTTTCCTATGTAAATATTTTCTTGAGTGTCACTATCATCAAACACATAAAAACTCAGAGACTCTGACTTAAGGTATCGGTCCAAATCCATATTCATTGGCACTGGGAAACACATATGATCATCAAACTGTGGATCATTGCTACTGGGAATGATGGCTGTATCGTGGTCTGCAAAATCAAAAAACTTGTACACAACATATGGGTGTGGCTGAAGGTGGTTTGCTCGGGACTGCAGACAGTTGCAACATCTTATTGTAATATGAAGTTCATTTAAGTTGCCCTCTGTGGAATCAGTAGAACTGAGCTGAGCAGTTTTGGGTGCCTGCTGACTTGACTGGAAAAAATACATATTTATATTATAGTAATAATACAGTGACAAGATCAACAGCAGCTGCCAAACCCCAAACAAAATAATTTTGTAAATGTACAAAGAACTGCATATTTGCAACTTCACAGTGAATTTCTCAAAACTAATACTCCCTAGAACATGTGTGAACAGGTGATCTTAAGTGATTAGCAATAAACATAGAAGACTGGGTATACATGGAGGGACTGCTGTTAAAATAAAAAATAAAAAAAAAAAAACACCTGATATTCTTTAATTCTATTTAATGACTAATGAGTAAAGTTAACAGATGGGTCCAATGACAAATGTCCTCTAGTTCACTATTAAGAGCTAATTCTTCAACCATTCCAGCTATTCAGATCATATCCCACTCTTAAGTAAGAATCCAGTGAACCTGATGGAGCCCACCTAGAGAGATGATTTCATTACATTTGGATTGGCCCTCATCCTCAACCAATGGTGTTTGGGGAAGCAGAGATATTAGCCCAAGACAGCAAGTATAGTGAGGTTCAACTGCTATAACAACAAGAGAACAGGGTGAGAGATAAATCTTAGAGGGCAGAAAAAGCTAGAACTGGGAGGACATTCCAGAAGAAAGATGAGTGAGAGGAATTATTAGGCAGAGCTAGAAGTTACTCTATGGCCCCTTTTGGAACTACAGTTCAGGGAGCCTGTGCATAAGTATTTTAGCAAACAAATACACCAATTAATTGTTAAGTCCACCATAGCTGATGACCTGGGACAAAGAAACATTAGTGTTCCAGGGCCTTGTTCAGTTTAGCATTGGAAATTTCTCTACTTTCCACAAAGAGGCCCCTCTTTCATAGCATTTTTGAATCTGGGTTGAGCATCTGGAACCTCTGACTCCAGAGAAGTTAACTGGAGAAGGTGAAATAGAACCAAAGTCATAATGCCCTTGGTAGAGACATCGGTGATGTGGAGAGGGCAAGCCTGAAAAGGGAATCACAATACTGCTTTCCCAGGGCTGGTTTGTATTCAACTATAGAATGTTGAGTGGAATGATTTAAAAAGTATCCCTTCTTGGGGTACCTGGGTGGCTCAGTCGGTTAAGTGTCTGACTTCGGCTCAGGTCATGATCTCGCGGTTTGTGGGTTCAAGCCCCACATCGGGCTCTATGCTGACAGCTCAGAGCCTGGAGCCTGTTTCAGATTCTGTGTTTCCTCCTCTCTTTGCCCGCCCCCCCTCCCCCATACTCATGCTCTGTCTCTCTGTCTCTCAATAATAAATAAACGTTAAAAATTTTTTTAAAAAGTATCCCTTCTGCTTCTCACTCCAAATCTACCCACAAAAGTTGGAATTCCAACAAATGACTCACCCAAGCCAGAAAATGGAAGTATAAAAACAAACTACAAAACTAAATAAATAACCTGGTCTCTCTATTTTTAATTCCTTTTTCCATTACAGCACTTTCTAAAGTATGTTCTGAAGAATACTAGTCCAGAAAGATGATCTCTGGGAAACAGGTGCCATTCTTTCTTAAGTTTGGGAATCTGTCATATTAGTCATAGTTCTTTAACTGAAAATTATAGAAACAAATTCTGTCTAGCAAATACAACAAAAGAGACTTTAATGTAAGCCCATATGGTTATTTCATCGAACTATAGAGCAGAGATGTGAGTGGGCCTTAGGAAGGTAATAGGACTGGAAAACCATCAGAATTTCCTCTCAATCTAGTCTTCATTTTTCTCTGTGTGTTTGCTCATTATTCTCTTTCTCCAGTCCCATTTTCTTTCCTTTGCTGCTTAACAGCAAGAAGATGGCTGCCCTATGGCTCCCAAGCATGTTCCAAGCATGAAGAGTCTTGCTTTCTCTTGAAAGGAATCTGATAAAATACCTAGGAATAAACCTAACCAAAGAGGTGACAAATCTATACACTGAAAAGTATAGAAAGCTTATGGAAAAAACTGAAGGAGACACAAAAAAATGGAAAAGTAATCCATGCTCATAGATTAGAAGAACAAATATTGTTAAAATGTTGATACTACCCAAAGCAATTTACACATTCAATGCAACCCCTATCAAAACAACACCAGCATTCTTCACAGAGCTAGAACTAACAATTCTAAAATTTGTATGGAACAAAAAAAGACCCCAAATGGCCAAAGCAATCCTGAAAAGGAAAACCAAAGCTGGAGGCATCACAATTCTGGACTTCAGGCTCTATTACAAAGCTATAATCATCAAGACAGTATGGTATGGGCACAAACACAGACACACAGATCAATAGAACAGAACAGAGAACCCAGAAATGGACCCACAAATGTATGGCCAACTAATCTTTCACAAAGCAGGAAAGAATATCCAATGGAAAAAGGACAGTCTCTTCAGCAAATGGTGTTGGGAAGACTGGACAGCAACATGCAGAAGAATGAACCTGGACGACTTTCTTACCCCATACACAAAAAAGAAACTCAAAATGGATGAGTGACCTAAATGTAAGACAGGAAGCCATCAAAATCCTAGAGGAGAAAACAGGCAACGACCTCGTTGACCTAAGCTGCAGCAACTTCTTACTTGACATGTCCCCAGAGGCAAGGGGAACAAAAGCAAAAATGAACTATTGGGACCACATCAAGATAAAAAGCATCTGCCCAGCAAAGGAAACAATCAACAAAACTAAAAGGCAACCGACAGGATGGGAAAAGACATTTGCAAATGACATATCAGATAAAGGGTTAGAATCTAAAATCAATAAGGAACTTCTCAAACTCAACAGCCAAAAAACAAATAATCCAGTGAAGAAATGGGCAAAAGACATGAATAGACACTTTTCCAAAGAAGACATCCAGATGGTTAACAGACATATGTCAAATGCTCAACATCACTCATCATCAGGGAAAAACAAATCAAACCCACAATGAGATACCACCTCACACCTGTCAGAATGGCTAAAATTAACAACTCAGGCAACAACAAATGTTGGCAAGGATGCGGAGAATACAGGAGTGCTGGTTTGGAGGGGCATATGCCCCCCAACGTTTATAGCAGCACTACTGCAATAGCTAAAGTACGGAAACATCCCAAATATCCATCAACAGATGAATGGATAAAGAAGATGTGGTGTGTACACACACACACACACACACACACACACACACACACACACACACAATGGAATAATACTCGGCCATCAAAAAGAATGAAATCTTGTCATTTGCAACATGGATGGAACTAGAATGTATTATGCCAAGCGAAATAAATCAGAGAAAGACAAATATCATGTGATTTCATTCATATGAGGAATTTAATATTTAAAACAGATGAGCGTAAGGGAAAAGAAGCGAAAATGATATAAAAACAGAGGGAGACAAACCATAAGACACTCTTGAGTACAGAGACCTGAGGGTTGCTAGTGGGGTGTTAGGTGGAGGGAAGGGCTAAATGGGCATTGAGGAACACACTTGTTGGGATGAGCACTGGGTGTTATATGTAAGTGATGAATTACTACATTCTATTCCTGAAAAAAAAAAAAAAAGGCAGAATCTGATTGGCTCAACTGCGGTCAGGTGGATATCCCTGAATCATTAGTAATAGTCGGGTGGATAGTAGGAGAGAACAGGATCACTGAACGTAAATCTGGCCCCTGGAGGCTCAACCCCATGGGTTGGGAGTGACGGCAGTCCAAATGAAAAAAGATAACTATGACTTGAGCAGACATTCCAAAATGTTTCAACTATATTTTATTCCTTTGTTACTCAACCCAAGTGCATACTTTATGCTTTCCTCTTGGGATTCTTATTATACATGAGAAGTCAAGGACTCTATTTAACTTTGCCTACTTTAGTGTTTTCTGCATTCATTGGATCATGGCATTCTTTTGGAAGTATGGCCAGTAAGGCTCCATAAAACATAGTTTGGGAAATGCTGCTCTGAGGAATTGCATTTAAACTTCTAATTCACAGAACTGCAATTCTATTTTTCAAAAGTGCCCTGGGTAGCACAAGGGAGTTCTTTTGTGGTATTAGAAAATTCTGTACCTTGGTTGTGGTGGCAGTTACATGAATATATACACATGATAAACCTGCACAGAACTAATACTACACACACACACACACACACACACACACACACACGAGTGCATATAAAAACTGAAAAATCTGAATAAGGTCTGTAGCCTAGTTAATGGTATTATACCAATGTCAATTTCCTGGTCTTGAGAGTGCACTGTAGTTATTTAAGATGTTACAACTGGGAGAAGCTGGATGAAGGGTACATAGAACTTCTCTGTACTGTTTTTGCTACTTCCTGTAAGTCTATAATTATTTCAAAATAAAAAGTTAAAAAGAGTCACTTGATGGCTATGAAAGAAAATGATTTTGGTTTAAAGCATGACATATAAAGACATATTATAAAATTTCTGTGTCATAAAAATGTCTTAAAGTCCAACCAGCTCACCCAATGCATTTGCTCTGGCCCCTTATAATTTGATGTTATATATCCCAAAGCTTTTGCTCGTTCTCGATAAAGTCGAATTGCTTGATCCATGGGAATTCGTAATCTGAACCAGTATTCCACTATGCCAAAATTTGGGATGTCTCCTTTAGTTCCTACAAACCAATGCATAACTCACTGTTAAAATTTTATACTGAGTAAAATAATATATGACTTGCACGAATGATGTGTGATTGGCAAAGAACAGAGCTGAAGAAAATAAAGTTACTTCTGCAAGCATGAGTTTCATTGTATGTTAAGTATTATTAAAGAACTATGTCAAATTATGCTTGAGATATTCCAATTTATACTGTTTCAATCCTTCTAAAATATAAAGAAAAAACTAAACACTGTCTTAAATACTCCACAGATTCTTTCTGATGCGACAGTAGCTTGTTTTTAATAAGTTGCACTCAATGTAGACTGACAGATACAATATGAAAGCCCACAATTATAAATGTGATACTCCACATTGTGACTCAACTTCCAAGAGATCTTGGGCACCTCTCCACTTCTCTACTGTGCCACCAGTACAGGGATAAATGCCACAGCTGTGCCAAATATATGCGAGCCATGCTCGCATGATGTTTGCCCCCATACACCCTCAGTGCTCCTTTTGACTCAGGCAGCTCTTCATCACTCTTCCTCTGTGAAGATTTCCCCTATAGCTCCTGGGGGACTTAAGAACTCCTTCCCAGAGAAGAAGGATATCCTCTCATTAGAACATTGACTCTTTTCACATAACTGTCCATTCACCAGCCTATTTCTCTACCTGCACTCTTAAGTTTCTTGAGGGCCAGGGCTGTGGTTTCCATTGATACATTCCTACCAGAGGGACTAGTACATAATGGGTACTCAATATTTGGTGAACAGAGGATATTCTATATGTAAACTTTCCTAAACATACCATATTAGTAACATTATTTCCCCATTCTCTTCATTGGTTTCTTTCTCGCTAATGGATCATTCTCATCAACATATAATACTTCATTCAAATCTGCTATCATTAAACAAAAAAGTCCTAAAACAAGAATATTTATGGATACACATATTTGCTTGTATATGCTTAAAATTTCTTTGTGAAAATTTGTAGCCTTTGGTGAGGGGGCCTACGGTAGCTGAGGGACAGGAGTGGGAGAGAGATTTTATGGCAAAAATGTTCACTTTTTTATTTTTTGACTGTGATTTTTATGTTACCCCTGTGATCAATCAATAAAATAAAATCCTTCCCCGGAAGCTAAGTCACCCTCTTATCATTCTGAAATGGTTTCTTTACTTGGCCTCTAGGATACTGTATACTCTTGGTTTGCCTCCTAAGTGACTGGCTACTCTTTACTTTCCTCTGCTGGTGTTTCTTCTTCCTCCTGAACTCTAAATTCTGTGGTTTTCCAAGGCTCAGTCCTTGGCCACTTTCTCTGCTTTCTGTACATTCATTCTCCATGTGTTATAACCTAGGCTAAAGGCTTAAAATATATTCAATATGGTAATGACTCCCCCTTCATATCTTTATCCCTGACCTTTGGGCTAGTTAGTGCAGCCCATATGCCATTTCCACTTGGCTGTCCAATAGGCAGGTCAGTCTTAACTTGTTCAAACAGAATTCTTGATTTTCTTCCTCAGGCCTTCCTTTCTCAGGCCTACCTCAATAAATGGGCTCACAATTCTCCTTGGTGTTCATGCCATAAATCTTGGCCCTCCACTTCTCTCATTACCTTACATACAATTGATAAGCAAGTCTTAAAGGAACAGTTAACTAAATATATATTGAAAATAATCATTTGTCAATGTTCTCATTACCTTCTTCTTCTTCTTCTTTTTTTTAGAGAGAGAGAGAGAGTGTGCGAGTTGGGGGGAGAGGGCAGAGAGAATCTCAGGCAGGCTCCAAGCCCAGCTTGGAGCTCAATCCCACGACACTGGGATCATGACCTGAGCTGAAATCAAGAACCTGAAGCTCAACTAACTCAGCCAGGTTGTACCAAGGTGCCTCGCTCATTGCCATCTGAATCCAAGCCACCATCATCTCTCCACAGATTAATGCAATAGCCTGATAATGGTCCTATTTTCTCTCTTGGCCCCTACAGACTCTTCTTCCTACAGCACCCAAGGCAGCTTTTCTAAAACCTACATGTGGGAGCACCTGGGTAGCTCAGTTAAGCATCCGACTCTTAACTGTGATCTCACGGTTCATGGGTTTGAGCCCCACGTAGGGCTCTGACCTGAAAGCATGGAGCCTGCTTGGGATTCTCTCTCCCTCTCTTTCTGCCCCTCCCCTGCTCGCTCTCTCTCAGAAATAAATAAATAAACATTAAAAAAATAAAATCTATGTGTGATCATGTCACTTCGCCCCTCAAAACTCTCCAATGACTTTCATCACCGAGAGATAAAAACTCCACGTTCCTCACCATGACCTACAAGACCTACAAGTTTTTACGGCATGACCTAGTCCTTCCATAGTTTTTCTCTTTTATTTAAGCTTATTTAGAGAGAGAACGAGCGAGAGAGCAAGGGAGGGGCAGGGAGAGAAGGGGGGAGAGTGGTGGGGGGGGGGAGAGAGAGAGAGAGAGAGAGAGAGAGAGAGAGAGAGAGAGAGAGAGAGAATCCCAAGCAGGCTCCGCACTGTCATGGGGCTTGAACTGTGAGATTGTGACCTGAGCTGAAATCAAGAGTCGGATGCTTGACTGACTGAGCCACCCAGGTGCCCCTTGGTTTTCTGTTTTTCTTTTATAGTGTATCTTCAAAACAGTTTTTATTTAAATTCCAGTCAGTTAACATACAGTGTAATATTAGTTTCAGGTGTAGAATTTAGTGATTTAACACTTCCATACAACACCTGGTGCTCATCACAAGACGTGCCTCCTTCACACCCATCTCTTATTTAACCACCCCCCCCCCCAACCTCCCTGCTGGTAAACATCAGTTTGTTCTCTACAGTAAGGAGTTTCTTGGTTCGCCCCTCCTCCTTTTCCTTTTGCTCATTTGTTTTGTTTCTTAAATTCCACATAGGAGTGAAGTCATATGCTATTTGCCTTCCTCTGACGGCCTTATTTTGGCGTAGTCATCCTTCTATTGTTTTAATCGCTTTCCTGCTTTAGCCGCTGGCCTTCTCGCTGCTCCTCCAATACGTCATGCTTGTCCCTCCACCTTGGTACTTGGTGTTTCCACTGCATGAAACATTCTTTCCCCGGATCCTGTCATGGATCTTCACTCAGGTCTCTACCAATGTCACCCATCAGGGATGCCTTTGTCTGAGTTCGCCATCTTCTCTCTCTCTCTTTATCCTGTTCATTTTTCTCCATCTGATGAGATATATATTTGTTTTATGGCCTGTCTTCCCCTCTAGAAGGTAGGCTACACGATGGCAGGGGCTCTGTCCTATTTAGCACCGACCCCTGTATTTCCAATGCCTGCTAACATTGATAACAAATGATCTTACAGAATATTTGATGAATGTACTACAATTAACATTCGATCAAAAAAGGGTATCGATACGGTAAATAAATGCATGTACTTAGAAGCTTTTAAAAAAGTAATAGCCATTGCACTGATATCCTCAATGACATTTAGGATAGTCCAGTCTATTCTGGGCAGCTCAGTTAGAGAACACTGTCCAACAGCCTCAAGGGATCTTGAATCCGTACGAGAAAAGATACTAATGTAGAGCATCATAGTAACCTATACACCAAATTAGTGACTCACACATCCAAAGCTTATAAGATTGTACTTACCAACCAAACTTGCTGTGCAAAATATGCGACCACTTTTTTCTAGAATTTCATGGAATCTCAGCTGACAAGCTGCAAGTGTTTCGTAATCTGTGCTGTAAGCTTGGTGGACCTCAAGAGTGACAGTATTCTTCTGAATGTATTGTAAAAATAAGTCGTCAACATGAACAAGATACTGAGAAGTGAAGTTATATTCTGGGTGGAGGCCTTGCACTATGGGAGAGGTCTGTAGCTCAAAGTCATAGAAAGCATAGGTACAGAAAGTGACAGGCTCTTTATCTCCAGACGCCTGTAAAACTTCAGAAGAAAAGGTTACTTTGTTGATATGGATTTCAAATAGGTTTTCGCCTCGTTCTAAGTGAATGGTCTCATCGAATTCATCAACAGAGTCATCTGGCATGATTTCTGGTTTAAATTTATACTGCTTGGTGCCATAGGCAATATCCTTTAATTGGGCTGCAAGAGAAGACACACAGTTTAGATATTTTTAAATATTGACATATGAAGATACAAACTGGCTTTTGAAGTGGTAGGAAGCCGAAGTGCTTTTGGTGAAGAGTCTCAATCTTAAATTCTGTGACCACACTGTTTTTCTGTGAGTAATACTGTAGTATACAAAAATTCGTCCTTGGTTTTGACATCGCTTATTAACAACAAAATTACAACTCAAGTTAGAATATAGCCTGTACCAGGGAAGAGGAAAAAGAAAAAAAGAAGAAAAGGCTTTTGAAAGTACAGCTGAGGTAAATATTTGGATTCTTCCTGTTCCTCTGCTTCTGCTTTATTACCTTCTCTCCTTTAGAGTCGATTTCTCTTTCTGCTGGCTCCTTCCCTCCAGCTTATTGAAATACATACTTTCCTACTTTTAGGGGTGATGGATAATATTTATTGTCTTGATTACGGTGATGGTTTCACAGTGTATCCATGGGCCCAAAACTCACCAAACTGTATGCTTTGAATACGTGCAGTTTATTTATTTATTTATTTTTTCAACGTTTATTTATTTTTGGGACAGAGAGAGACAGAGCATGAACGGGGGAGGGGCAGAGAGAGAGGGAGACACAGAATCGGAAACAAGCTCCAGGCTCCGAGCCATCAGCCCAGAGCCCGACGCGGGGCTCGAACTCGCGGACCGCGAGATCGTGACCTGGCTGAAGTCGGACGCTTAACCGACTGCGCCACCCAGGTGCCCCTTTTCTTTTTTTTTTTTTTTTTTTTCTCAGAATACGTGCAGTTTAAAGTATGTTAATTATACTTCTACAAAGCTGTTTTTTTTAAACAGATATATCTCTTTTTTTTTAAAGTTTGTTTTGAGAGAGAGAGAGTGCATGTGGAAGCACGTGAGCGGGGGAGGGGCGCAGAGAGAGAGAGAGAGAGAATCCCAAGCAGGCCCCCTCACTGTCAGCTCGGGGCCCGACGGTGGGGCTCAGAGTCATAAACTGTGAGATTATGACCTGAGCTGAAATCAAAAGTCAGACGCTCAACCAGCTGAGCCACTCAGGAGCCACAGATGTATCTCTTTCTAGATACATATTTTATCCACATTTCTGGAAAGAATAATGTATACTGGAGTCTACAACTCCACATCTAACAGACACTCTTCTTCAACTTCTTGCGAATAGTATCTGCCTTACTTTTCTTAGGAAACTGCTCCAGAATAGGTCACCAGGAATGAATTAATTGCTAGATTGAATGGGCTTTGGTCCTTGTATTAGGTGGTTTCTTTCCTTCCTTGACACTGATGATCACTTTCTCTTTTTTGAACCTCTGTCCTACCTTGGTTTCCATGTCATCATCAACCCGGCTTCTCCTTTTACCTCTCGTGTCTTTCTTTTAGGGTTTCTTTCCTTTTCTCATCATTTGCTGGGGTCCTGTTTTTATCCTCTCCTTAGATGACATATTCTCATGGGTAATCTCCCCCTTTTATGACTTCTGCTACTATAAATATGCTGAAGACTCTCCTCTTTCTATTAAAAAAAATTTTTTTTAGCGTTTATTTATTTTTGAGAGACAGAGAGAGACAGAGCAGGAGTGGGGGAGGGGC
Organism: Lynx canadensis; assembly: GCF_007474595.2. Classification (NCBI taxonomy): domain Eukaryota; kingdom Metazoa; phylum Chordata; class Mammalia; order Carnivora; family Felidae; genus Lynx; species Lynx canadensis. The sequence continues at coordinate 30,576,196 of NC_044317.1, read as the reverse complement.
AGAGAAAGAGGGAAACACAGAATCCGAAGCAGGCTCCAGGCTCTGAGCTGTCAGCACAGAGCCCCATGGTGGGGCCGAACCCACAAACCCCGAGAGCATGACCTGAGCCGAAGTCAGACGCTTGACCGACAGAGCCACCCAGGCACCCTAAGCTTTCTATTTTTAATTCAGATTTATGTCCTGAATTCCAGACCCAGAAATCTGATGCCTTGCTGGGTCCTCTGTCTAGATATCCCCTTGGCACTTCAAACTCGATATATCCAAAATAGCATGCATCTAACACCAAAGAGTAGTCTCTTCCAGTTATTTCTGTACTTTGAATCTCAGGCGCTGATGTCAGCATCCCTCCAGTTGCCCAAGCTTGATACCACGGGATCATTCTAGTTTCCCTTTCTCTTAATTCTCCCCACATCACTAGTATTCAACAGTGTTTCCTAAGTTGTTACAAATTTGCCCCTGTTCATTCTCTGTCCACTAATGCTACCTTTCTTACACTCCCAGTGTTTATCACCCAGATTATGATGGAACCCAAACTGCTTCCTTCCTTCAGATCTTACTCACTCTTCCTAAAACTACAGCATAATCTCCCAAATGCAGTTCTGGTGTATTACTGTCCACCTTAAACACTGCTTAGTGGTTTTCTAGTTAGGTAATTAAGGTTAAAATTCTTCAGGGGGGACAAGGGCACCTGGGTGGCCCAGTCGGTTAAGGGTCCGACTTCGGCTCAGGTCATGAGCTCACGGTTTGTGGGTTCAAGCCTCGCGTCGGGCTCTGTGCTGACAGTGCAGAGCCGGCTTGGGATTCTCTCTCTCTCCCTCTCTCTCTGCGGCTCCTTGACTTGTGCTTCCTCTCTCTCTCTCTCTCTCTCTCTCTCAAAATAAATAAATAAATAAATAAATACATAAATAAATCATAAAAAAAAATTAAAAACAAAAACAAAACTCCTCAGGGTGGCAAGCAGGGCCTGGATGACTTGGTTTTCTCCAGCCTTGCTGGGAGATCCTCCTCCCCTTATTAACCAGGAGTGGTGTCATTCATTGGCAAATGAATGGCAGCCCTTCACATTAAGGGCATTTTTACCTGCCTCCTCTACTTCCTGGAAGGCCCTTCTTGCTTTTACTTAGTGGTGAATTCTCTAGCCTTCGGAGACTCCAAACCTACTGCGTGGCAGTCTTCCCCGAGTCTTCAGGTGTAAGTAGGCATCTCTCCTTAATGTTTCCTCCGCATCTTTCGCGTTTCCTAGCTTCCCACTCTTCCCGGGAAGGGATACTCTATTTACTTCCTCCATCTTCTGAGTTCGCTGAGGTTGGGACCCGAGCTTTCTTTCCTATTTGGCTTCTCTCTGCCCAGCACTTCGCTTAGCATGCAGGAAGAGCTTGAGCAGGTTTATGGGATGAATCAGTGAATATTGGGGACTGATAATATATATTGGTGAAGATTTAGTGAGACCAAAAGTAATGAAAATCCCAAGCTACGTGACCTCCGTGTGATTCAGGAAAATTCTACTAAGCAAATTTTTATTGAGTACTACTTGAAATAAAAGGTACATACTGCTCTTTGACTGCTGGAAAACCCTGTTCAGGCGGATCGAACCCTTCCGCTTAGAGCAGTGGTTCTCAAAGTGTGGTCTGGGAATGCTGAGGGTCCCTGAAACGGATTTTGGAGGCCTGTGAGGTCAAAACTATTTTTAAAACAATCCTGACATGTCATTTGCCTTTTTTCATTCTTATTCTCTCACAAGTGTATGATGGAGTTTCCCAAACTCTACATGATGTGTGATATCATAACAGATTGAATGCAGAAGCAGGTTTAAAAACCCAGCTGTTTTCTATTAAGGTATACACCAAAAAGTTTGTAAAAATGTCAAACAATTAAAAAAAAAAGGAAAACAATTTAAAACAGTGTAACTTTTCTTACTATTTTTTTTTTGGTATGGAAAATACAGCTTTTTAAAAATAAATACTGTAATTTATGTTAACGTGTAACGGATTTACTACTGTTATTTTAGCATGACATAAAATAAATATTTTCCAAATTTCTCACTTTTAATTCTTACTAGAAGTATAGTAAGTATGACCCATAGAGGCAAGAGGCCCTTGGGATCCTCAGTGATTTTTTCAGAGTGTAGAATTACTGCTGGCCTAGATCCATACATTAAACATTGTATGGCAGGGGACATGAAAGAGAGACAAAGTACTTGGCATCGAAGAACGTATCCTGCCATCACAGGGAACTTTCAAAACTCCAACAATAAAGAACACTTCCATAATACAGTTCCGAAACATACTTTCCGAGTATATAAGAGGAAGGATGGTAAGTACCGAGGCAGTGTTTTTCAAAGTGTGGTCTTGCACCTGCGTCTGAGTCGCCTGGATTTCTAAATATAGCAGCATCATGGGCCCCTGGATCTCCAGGGATAGGGCCCAGGAAGCTACATTTGAAACAAGTTTCCCACATGATTTTCATACTTGCCTAAGTCTGGAAACCACTGTAAGGGCATTTCAAGTAGAGGCATGAATGGTTAGGAGTGATGAGAGCCAGCTTCCTGGCACAGGCATGCATTGCATTTGGTTAGATTTCGAAGCAGGGTAAAAAGGGCGTACGCTGGCTATAAAGGAGGTTTAGGCGGAACAAAGATCCAGTGGTAGGACTGAGAAAGGTGAATCTGACAAAGAGCAAGCAGACTTGTCTGGCTGCGAGGCATAGCTTGCTGAGAAGAGAAACTCGAAATGAGGTGGTAAAGTTAGTTCTGCCGTGCTCCATAAACTACTTTGAAATCTTGCCTGCAACACTGGATCCAAAAAGCAGTAGAAAGTTACTAAAAATTCTTGAGTGGAAAAGAATCAGATAAAAACAACCTTTCTGGTAAATTCTCCTTACAGCTATGAATTGGAGAAAAAAAAAAAATAGAGCAAAGAGAAATCGTGAGTGTAGATTTGGATGACATTTTCAACTGTCGTAAACTCTACTCGTCTAGTTACTGTAGACGAAGAATTGTGCGCATCGTACCTTCTAGTTTCTGAATGCGTGCAGCTCTGATATCAAGAAGATGAACATATTGTTCCACTTTGAGTTCATAATCTTGCTGCAAATTTTCCATCTTCTGGGTCACTGCTTCAACTTCCATCTAAAAAAGAGGAGATAACAAGTCTCAATACTTAGGATTAGTTCCGTTTTCATTTTTTAAAGCGACTATGACAAGCATTTTCCTAGATCTTGGAGATACCAGGAGCTGTAAACCATGGTTTTCTGAAACAGCTCACAGTTTAGAAAATTATGCTTGGCAATGTTCATAAATCAGAAGTAAAATTAACAAAACCCGAGATCCCTTCCCATGGAGGTGATTTTCCCGTTTGTTACAGGCTACAATCACACGTGGTTGTGGCAGGACTTCAGGATAACTATAACCCATTTGCAGAATGTGCTAATACGAGCAAAGGTGAATTCATTGCTGGTGTTTGGTCTCTAAAACCAGGGACTTAAAAAAAACATAGTTTGTTTTTCAACTACTGACTCTAAGTACCTAGTTACGAGGCCACATTCCAGGCATGTGGTAATAAATGATAAGAGATTATAACAGATGATAATACATAACACTGCTTAGAAAAGTAAATCATCAGTTGATTATTAAGGAAAATCTATTTTCCCGAGTTAGTGTTGCACCTTACCTGATAATCTTTATTAATTTTATGTTGCATAATTAGCATGTTTCGTGTCTTTTCAAGCTCTTGCACCGTTTCTGCATGAGTTGCTTGTAGCTCTCTCATGGAGCGTTCTAGATCTTTGTTAATTTTATTGTCTACTTTCTCTAAAAAGGAAAGGTCTCCATTTTTTTGTGACTTTTGAGCCTAAAATAAAAACATGTTTTCTTACTGAAATAAGAGTTTCTAAAATATAATCATGTGAATTAATATAGATATGGCAAGGAAAAATCATTAATTGAAAACAGATATATTTCCATTTTCCATCAGGAATAAAACAATCCTGATACAGAAAATATATTTAGATAGACATTTGGAACAATTACAGAGAATTCAAAAAACAGTTTATTACTTCATGACATAAAGAAGAATCATGTACATTTATTTCTATTTCTTCAATTGATTAAATGCTACACAGTGTTGATCTAAAGGGAAAGAAATGTATTTTCTCGTGTCTTCTTATAAATAACAGAATATCCTAGAACTGAAAAAATATCTTCTGGTAACATTTATAATTCAATATTTTACTTAATAGGATGTACCAAGGTCTCTTAGGACAAAATTGTTGATTAGTTTTATAGTGAGGTGTGTAAAAGTGAAATATTTGTACAGTTGGAGAAAGTGCTTTAAATAAGAGTTTTTGAGGTCTATTTTAATGTAATTTTGATGTCATTATGAAATATGTATATGCTGTAAGTAAATGTCACCTGACCACTTTCCTGAATAATTTATTCTCCAAGTATAAGGGTTACAGACAAGGGTCATCATTATGCTGAAACAGTTATATGTAGACATGAAATTCATGGTGAAGTTCAGAAAGTTACCTTTATAAGCAGGAGAGCTTCACTCAATTCATCAGCATTAATATCACTGTCCTGCAAAAGACAGAATGAGTAAAAGCTCACAATGAGATATTAATGGAAAGTACAAGAGACATTCCAACTATGCAGATTATCCTCACGGAACATAAGCTGCCTGATAGCATGAATTAATAAACTAAGTAAAAGAGACATTCCGACTATTCAGAATCTCCTTCTGAAATGCAAGCTGCGTAATGACCATGAATTAATAAACCAAGTAATATATTTGTCTTCTTTTGCTTTGTAGTACAGTGTTTCCTCTGTATATAAAATATTTAGATACAGATTTGGAGTTTATCTCCTAAATAAGAAAATAGTTCACCTGGTTGTAAAACTTCATGCGGTTTTTAAGTTCATCAAGTTGTTGCTTTTGTTCCAGATACTGTAACTGTAGTTCTCTATTTTCTTGGATGAGTTTCTCATTTTGGTCTTAAAAATAAAGTCAATGCCATTAGAAAGGTAAGAGAGCATGAGGTAAGAACACATTTAAAATTAATTTAATTCCTGATACACACCAAGCTGGATCTAGCATTGCTCTGGTCAGAGAGGAAATTATGCTAGCACCTAGACAAAGGCAGCAGGAGAATGAGGAACAAATGAACACGATCATGTGTCTACCATATGATCCAGTTTCTTATCAAAAACTGAAGACTGAAGTTCATAGTATTAATATAAGGAAATTGTGGCCTCTGGGACTTCAAAGGAACATTCTATCTAAAATACCTAAGAAAATATGTTTCTAAATCTATGATTTTTACTTACTTATTAAGGGTCCTGAAAGGCATGCAAAAAAAAAAAAAGTTTTTTTTTTTTTTTTTTGTCTTTTAGTGTTTTAATTGACTTCCTTGAGTTTTCTTTTTCCAATTTAGCATTAAGTCTTTTTATTAAAACAACATAATTTCTTTGGTAATAACTAAATCTGTAATTCTAATCAACCACACTTTGAACAAATCTGCTAAGATAGGAGGAAAGGATTCTTAGCCAGGGCATGGTAGCATCAGTAATAATTCATGTGTGTTCTTTATTCATTGAGTTCATGCTGTTAATTAGTAAGACATGGACTCAGAGCTCTTGTTAAGGAATAGAGATAGGTTACATTCACCTAGGTTCTCATTTGCCTTGACCCACAATCAGGAGCACAGAGCAGAGCTACAGAAAATAGTAATAAATCCATGAAGAGATGAATTTTTTACTCCCTGCATTAAACATATGCTTAACTTAAAAAAAAAAAAAAAGCAAGCTAACAAATCTATTCTTTGGTCTCATGTTCTTAAGCGTACTCTTCAACAGAGTTCATTGTCGGGGTCAGGTGTCCTCCTTTTTGGCTCCCCGTTCACTAACTCTAAACCGTGTCGTCCAAAGTGTCTCCACTAATTTCATCCTAGTTTCAAAGATTTGTGTTTACCAAAAGTCTTCAAGTTGTACATTTTTGTTTCCTTTTCTTAAAAAAAGCAAGTCAAGACATTTGCCAAGAATTCTTTGCATGAATACATTTGCACGCTGAATGCATGTTATACAAAAATACATTTCTGACTTTTATAATGCTTTTGTGTTCCCAAGATTTAACTTGGGATATACATACTGCATGTAAGTAAAAATAGTAAATTACACAATTAAGAAGAAATGGACTAAATTTGGATATTTTTAATGTCACATATTTCCTGGAAAACTAAAAAGTAAAAAAAAAAAAAGTGACTCTAGAGTATGCAGAGACATTTTAATATCAAATATATAAACATTTTTATCTTATCGATGAAAAGTTAAAAGGTTATCCTTTTGCTAATATTTAGTGACCTAAATAAGAGTTCACAAGTGTGAACAGTACTCAGAAATTTTGAAGGTAAAGGTCAACTATTTGTCTTTCAACTCAAAATTAGGATTAATAGTAAATATGAATTGTTAGAGGAGATAAACAACTTTTTCAGTTACAGAGTACGGTAAGAATGCAGAACACTTTATTTTCTGTTGATTAGGTTAAAAAATCTAGATAGAAATGGTTAGGTAACAGAAAAAAGGTAAATATAGTAAGAAAAATATAAAACTAAAGGTAGTTTCCTTCTTGGCCTGCAAACGGGTTAGGGGTTCTGATGACGAGGTAAAGTGTAAAGGACAGGACTATTGCCCCTTCCCCCAGATAGAGCGTTTTCTGATTACTATTTTCATGCTCCTGTTTCTCTCTTCTTTCAATATTTCAGAGCAGGGTTCTAAGAATGAAATGCTAGTAGGTATACATGAACTTATTCAAATGTTTCTTCCTTTGCTGATTTCTGTGTCAACAATGTCCCCGTTTCATGGATTTTTTTTTTTTTTAATTTTTTTTTTCAACGTTTATTTATTTTTGGGACAGAGAGAGACAGAGCATGAACGAGGGAGGGGCAGAGAGAGAGGGAGACACAGAATTGGAAACAGGCTCCAGGCTCCGAGCCATCAGCCCAGAGCCTGACGCGGGGCTCGAACTCCCGGACCGCGAGATCGTGACCTGGCTGAAGTCGGACGCTTAACCGACTGCGCCACCCAGGCGCCCCTCATGGATATTTTTAAAACTAGGGTGTTAGTAGTGGGAAAATAGCTTATTAGTGGGGGAAGACATTACTGAATATGAGTAACTTTCTCTCTACTAGATTTTATGTAGAATTATCCACAGTATTTTTCCTTTCTCAAACTGTTTATTGGGGATACAATTCCTGGGTCTTTAAGAGACGCTGTAGTTCAAACAAGAGATAGCCTTGCTGGATTATAATAAGAAAAATCAAAGCATCCTGTACAAGATGAAAAATAACCTCCTTACCTTATGATTTGACAAAAAGCAGGTTAAGCTAAACAGCATTTTATTCAAATGGGATAACATTTCACTCTTTTAAAATTATGTTCTTCAAGCACACCATTAATAAGCAGACTGCGGAGAACAATCCAACTAAACAATTTTCAGAGCTCCTTTGTGCTAATATCTTCAGCTGTGATCAATATAACCATATGCATTATGCTGAATTATGCATTTCAGCTAAAGATAGAAAGGAACTTTCAAAAGCAGGGCCCTTAAACACATGCAGTTAATTTAAGCATTAACCAAATGCAAACTGCATTTACATATTCTTCCCCCACATATTCACACAATCTGAAACTAATTTGTACCTTGAATAAAGAGGTGAGTATTCTCTAAAAATAATTTGCCAGTTAGATGAATGAGTCTAAGAAGCCAGGGAAACATCTTCTGGCAAAGAACACTCGACAAATGAAAAGGTAAATGTGTGAAGAGACTTCAAAGTGGAATGAAACAATTTCAAAATCTGTAAGACAAAAAGGAACTTTCTACATATTGAAAGATTTCCTTATAAAGAGATTTTCAATTTTTTTTTGTTTGTTTAGTACTTCCCAGAAAAAAAAATGGTTCAAGGCTGTAATATTTTTCTTATAATCCATTGTAACATATTCACCAAACGATCCCAAACTTCAGTCATTAGACTTATAAACTTCGGGTATTCAAGCAAAATAACTAAAATAACAGTTGACTTAAAAATAAAGATTCAGTACTAGCAATTCTTCTTAAGAAAACAACTGAATAAATGTGTAAAGATTTGTGTAGAGAGATGTTTATGATACTTAACAAAACTGAAACTCTTTAAAAATTCATCAGTAGAAGATTGTTAAGCAATTTTTTGTACATCCTCACATGGAAAACCAGGACAGACATTATAAGTGATGATGATGTGGGTTTATACTTATACTCAAGGAACGGTTTCATAACATAGTAAAGATAAAAAGCACATTATAAAAACTGTACCTGTGCACATACAAACAACTCTGGAAGGACAAACATAAACATATTAATAGTGATTATCTTGTGGGGTGTGGGAGTGAGTGACTTCTAGAAATTTTTTTGTTCACTGGATTTTTTAATGGTATACGTGAATTATTTTTAATCTTTCAAAAAATCCAAGAAGACACAAAAGCTAGTGAAAAAATAAGAATGGATTCGGTGGATTAAAATAACTTTGCAACTGTAATTTTAATAATTTAAAAGAATCTTTGGAAATAACTAAACAACAACAGATAGGTCTTAAAAAAAGACCACCAAGATTCTATTCCCTTAAGAGTTTCTTTCCAGAGACCAATGCAGATGTTTAGAGATAAGAGTTTTGAAATTCTTGATATTTAGGGAAATACAGAAAGCACAGAAATAAGACAGGTTGTTTTCATTTCTCTTCTTTTCAGAGCAGTTTATATCTGTTTTTGGAAAAAAGCGGGAAATATAGAGTGCTTCTCCTTCCTTCAGTCAACAAGAATTTACTGAGCAACTATTAAACAAAAGTACTCTGTTAAGTACCACATTAAAATCAGGAACGATACATCTTTGACATCAAAACTTTTAAATACCTGCCCGGTCACCAATCATGTCACCATTTCATTCTCCTCACAATATTCTTGAGAAAAATTCACAAATAATTTTTCATGAAATTTAACCACTTGGCAAATAAATACTGCACATATGTTTCATTGAAATTAAGACTACATCTATTGTAAGAAATGTTCTGATTACAGTCTTCCTAGAGTGTTGGAAAAAGACCATAATTTTAAAAGTTATCATTTATAAGATGCATCCCAATTTCAGAGATGTCAAAATGGGAAAAAAACTCTCTCTTATAGTTAATAAAATATGGCATTGTGAGCTAAATCAATAAATAGAGTACTGACTACATTTGTAATTTGTTTGTTTTTGTTTTTTTTTTTTTAACGGAGCCTGCATTAAACTTTGAAACGCTTGCATGCAACAGAATTACAAATGTTCAAAAGAAGCAACCTTATTATCACATCACTTGGTTTGCGTAGTGGATGAACAACAGATACAACATTTGAAGCAAATAATTCAATTCCCCTGTTGTGCACTTGTGTGTATAATCTAGTAAATCAGACATCTACATTAATTATGATTATTTTATTTCCCTGAGATGAGAGGGGTGAGATCTGTGACATGAAACTTATTAATGATTATTATTTTAGCAGGGACATCTTGGCAAGTCTTCCTGGTATTTAAGTTCACTGTCACAGAGTAGATTTAGATATCTCATTATCACAGAGATCGTCCCTGTTTGACCTATCAAAACCAGTAAGCAACTATTTCTCTACTCTGTCATCTTACACTGCTTTGTTTTTGTTCCCACTGCCCTTGCCACCACCTGACATGTGGCATGCTTGTTTAATTACTGTCAGTTTCTCTCTGTAGAATTTATGTTGCGTGAGGGCAAGGCCTTGGCTTTGCTCATTGCTGTACCCCCAGAACTTAGAACAGTGCCTGGCTCAAGAAATGCTTGTTGACTGCTGAACACAAGAAGGCTCAACAAAAAAATTAAAAGACCACCTAAATGACAGTATCTCTGACCAAAAAAAAAAAAAAAAAAAAATTCCTTGGGCTTCTACGCGAGGCTGAGTAAATGGAAATTTCAAGTGACCGCGAAACGCATGGAAGTGGATGGCTGTTGAGACAAGTCGGTAGTGGTTTTGCATGTACCTCTTTCGGTTTTGACTCTGTCAAGGATTTCAGTTTTGTCTGCTAGGTCAGACTTTAAGGCAGTCTCGAGTTGAGCGATCTGCACTTTGAGCTGCTGTTCCTTTAGCTTCCATTGCTCTTCGTGGGCAGCACTGAAGGCACTGCAAAACACACATGACATGCAGAGGAGAGCCTGGAGATCGGCCTCGACCGAGAACGCGAAAGAGAAAAGCTTTTAGTGGCACAGAGACCACTGTCATCATGTCTTAGGAATTAAGTAAACATATGCTGGTCTGCTGCTGTTGAAACCAAGGCGCCTCTCTCAGGCTGCGGTTAGGAAACATGAAAGGCTTTGTGGGATGAGCAAAGGAACTGGCCTTAATTTAGAGCTCTCCAGTCAGAAAAGTTGGCAGCGTGCAGCTTTTGTGGGACTAGTAAAGGAATTCAGATACTGTACATACTCCAGAGGAATCCGCAGTTCCAAACCTCAGCCATCAGCCTCGGATAAAACTATTCTCTCCCACATACAAACCCTCTTAAAACCGAGAAAAAGGGGCTCGCCACCTGATCTCTACTTCTAGAATCTGAAACTTTTACAGAGTCCGTGCTAATACCATATTCACAAAATTTCAGCCATGAAATGATAACACGCCGAAATACAAGACGGCAACTCTGCTATTATGAAGTAGTGATAATGGAGTTTTTGTCCTAAAAAACTAAACCGCATTAACAGGCTAAGAACAAAGTTTTACTTGTAATGTGATTGGGATGAAAACCTGGTAAGAACACCCTGGTAAGAATGATGAAGATTTTAAACCAGTGTTAAAATCCACTCATGATTAAATCCCAACATTCATTTATGCCAGTGGTTTCCAAATGCTGATAAACTAAACACTGGTGCTGGACCAGCTATACTAAGCACTTGGGGAGATTTAAAAATGAAGATCTTGGGGCCCAGGAATCCAGAGTTTTATAAAGCTTCTGCAGGTGATAGCCAGGTTTTGGAAAAACTGATCTTGATCTGTATTTCAGCAGAAAACTATTATCTGTGAAGCTTGATATGACTGAATAATTATCAGCAGCTTTGACCCTTCTCCTTATTTTAAACCCAGTAAATGAAACAAAAATTTATAAAATCTGGTTTTGTACTGATGATGAAGCAAATGGAAGAAAAACTTATTATTGAAAATTGCCCTTAATGCTGCTCCCAGCTAGTCTTGAGGTTTTATTCCAAAAGAGGTACTTTTCTGGGAGGCATAGCTTTCAAAGGAACAGAATTATGTATCTATTTTACATTTTGAATGCTTTTATTGCATTTAAAATAATATGAACTTAAAAATAAATGAAATTCTAGAAGTTTCTCTAAATATGACATCTGTTTCTTCTATCAATGTTCTCATCTCACATATGGAACCTTAAAAAAATGCATGAACCTATATACCAATATTTTAAGTTAATTTGATCAAAGGTACAATTACCTAGACTTAAATGAAATCCAAACAAAATATGCACTTTAAATATTAAAGAATATTCCTTTACATTTTCACTTTTTAAAATAAAGACAAAATATAATTTCTGTGTCTAGTCAAATTATATAAACCAAACACACACATATGTATGTATGTGGGTATATGGGTGTGTGTGTATGTGTGTGTGTGGGGGGGGGTGCGCGCGCGTGTGTGTCTTGTATTATTAAAAACATGTACTACCCGGAAAAAAAAATTAGCATGATGAAATAGGCACAATTATACATTATATCAGACGCCAAAAATTAGAAACAGTAGTGTTCCAATAGCATTAGTACCAGCAAAAAGATCACCAACAGTTAATCTGGCAGAAACATCAGAAGCTGTATGTGTTTAAATTAAGAACAATTTAGCAGCCTGGTTTTTCCAAACCCACAAAATACTAGTGTAAATCAGCATAAGTCAATCTGAATTTAGTCCACTGCTATCTTCCCTCTAAATTTAGGATTACATTCCACTGGAGTTTCATGAGGAATTCCTTTTGAATTTACTGTATTCCTCTGTGCTTGGAGCCATCTGTGTAACTATAAATGGTGAACCACATCTGGCTCCATTTTCTTTGTAAAGGCTGTGTACATGATTAAATCTGCATATGAGAACAGTCTTTGAGAACCTTTTATTCATGAAAATGTTTTTGTATATTGCCTACAGTGACAACTGGGGGTGGGGTGGGGGGGGAAATCATAGTTGGTCTGTGTGCACATTTCGTTTGTTACATTATGTTGCTGAAGTGAGAAAATGTCCATCCACAGCTGAATGTCCATTGGTGCCTGTGCTCACTGGCACGTCCACTGGCGGTCATGGGTCAGCTCACACACTGTTGATCAACAACATGATCAGACTGAAATAAGAGCTAAAGAATTCATCTCCACCCTAAGGCTTTTTTCTTGCAGAAGAAATTCTACTTATTCCCATGTTTAAGGGCACCCTAATGTGAAAGAGAGGGAAGAATAAGCTCTAAATCATCCATGAAGAAATCCACAGATACTTTAGTTAGGACCTAATGGAAATTAAACACATATTTACATAGGGATAATTCACTTACTGAAAGAAAATAATGCCCCGAATGTACTCAGTTTGATTTCTGAGAAGCACAAAGTGCTCATATTTGATCATATGGGCTTTCATGATTCCTAGAAGACTGCAGGGGACAGGTGCTCACTTTACAGAAAGGGAGCCCAGAAAATCTATGGGTGGTCAGCAGGGCTCCACTGAATTTTGGATATTAGATGGCTACTAATTACATTGTAAAAACCTGATTTACCCAATTCTCAAAAATGGTTGATACCATCTTCAAAAACTAGACCAAGTCTTTTTTTTCTTAAAATAGGTATTAGTGTCTCTCAGGGAGTTAATGCCTTAAAACCACCTCTAACAGATTCTCTGGATCCTGTCCCAAATTGACTAAATCTGAATTGGATGGTGATGGCTCGAGGCTGGGGGAGGGAAGTTCCAAAGGGGTGGTAAAAGCTACATTTTGCTGTTTTCCAGGTTATTCATACATATATACTACAGCTGAAGGACTATTGTATTCATGAGAGCTACCACCCTAAAACTATACTAACTTCAAAGATGGGCACAGCTTTGCAATATCGTAGCATAGTTTCTCTCTGACCACATAGATTTAATTGCAAAAACGTTTATTCTGAATTTTCAAATGGAGTATTTCTTAAATAAGGTTATACTTACTTCTTGGCATTGTATCAAAAATGTTTTCTCATATTAAAACGAGCTCATTCCAAATACTAACATGAGGGTTTTATCTTACCAGATGATTCTCTAATATGTCATATGTCAAGTAATAAACACATTCAAAATTTCATTTGGGAAAGGAAGATGAGAATGTAATCTGCAAATCATATTTTTCTCCTGAAAACTAGCCAGTTTTGAATAACAAACAAATGCTTCCCTTTTAAAAACACGCTATCACTATGACTAACCAAACAGGGAGTAAATTTTATTTAGTTTTTGATGAGCACTAGTTGTTGGCAATGATGGTAACAGTGCCATGGAATACAAGAGCTTTAAAGAATTTTAAAGATGACAATGATTTTTGTAGAAGTTTCTCCAACTGTTTCTGAAAACATATTATATTTTAAAAATTTGTATTAGAGAATTTTACAGTTCTGTTTGCTATCATGTGTACTTGCTGGGTTTTGTGCTTAAGTGACATTAATTTTTTTTTGGACACAAAATGTTTTGACACTCATTACACACATTTACTTCCATATACCTCACACAAAATTCAAGTGTAAGCAGCATAATGAAGTCTGTTTTCAATGTGACAGGAAAAAATGTAGCTCAAGCAAAACATTAAAAAAAAAAACCCTTCAAAGTCAGATTTACACTCTCAGATCATCTTCTAATATGGAAAGATAAAGTTTCACGGTGAGAAAGTAAATATGAGAAAAACATGTTCCTCTCAAAATTCCAGTTATGCATTATTCCCAGCTAAGTTTAATGTTTTTTATTCCCAGAAGGTATGTTCAGTAAATCCTCAAATAGGGAAGTAGAAAAAGTGTAAGTAAGGGCCAAATGGCACTTATTTTCTTGTATTAAGACCATGTTAAATTATTTGAAATTACAAGATGTTGAAGATAAATATAAATCAATAAAAATTCCTGAATGTATGGTAGTTCTATTATTCCATGAATGTTTCCCTTCCACAGAACCAGTTTTCCAATGCAATTAAAATCAGAGAGATAGTGAAGCACAGGGGGAAAACAAATCAAGTTTTAGAGTCAAAAGAATTGGGTTTGGGTCCTTTACTGGAGTCTCAGCAATGCTGTGTGACTCCGTACAAGTCTCTTAATGTTTCTTGACTCTCCATTCTCTCATCTCTAAAATATGGGGATAACATTATTTTCTCTGCCCTACAATGCAGTGGTTGTGTGATCTATATACTGAAATTTGGAAATTTCAAACACGTAACTACCAAATCCTTAGATATATATCAATATAAACCTTGTATTGTTCTATAGAAGTGAGAATATAGGGGCACCTGGGTGGCTCAGTCGGTTGAGTGTTGGACTCTTGATTTCAACTCAAGTCATGGTCTCGTGGTTCTTGGGTTTGAGCCCCACATCTGGCTCTGCACTGATAGCACGGAGCCTGCTTGGGATTCTCTTTCTCCCTCTCTGTCTCTCTCCCTCCCCTCTTCCTCTCTCTCAAAATAAGTAAACAAACTTAAAAACAAAAAGGAGGTATAATAAATGCTTTAGGTAAAATTAATCAGGGTTCATGAGAGAGGGGCCAGAACAAAGCCATGGGGCCAAATGATTTGGAAGGGGTCCAAGGCAGAACCACATAAAGATTTTTAACCAGTCTATCCTTGCTAGAGAGCCCCAGATATTATTTTAACTGATGTCTGAATCTGTTATTGATAACTGTTTTTTATTTTTTTATTTTTTAATGTTTGTTTATTTATTTATTTTAACGTTTATTTATTTTTGAGACAGAGAGAGACAAAGCATGAACAGGGGAGGGTCAGAGAGAGGGAGACACAGAATCTGAAACAGGTTCCAGGCTCTGGGCTGTCAGCACAGAGCCCGACGCGGGGCTCGAACTCATGGACCACGAGATCATGACCTGAGCTGAAGTCGGCCGCTTAACCGACTGAGCCACCCAGGCGCCCCAATGTTTATTTTTGAGAGCGAGACAGAGTGTGAGTGGGGGAGGTGCAGAGAGAGAGGGAGACAGCATCTGAAGCAGGCTCCAGGCTCTGAGCTGTCAGCACAGAGCCCGACATGGGGCTCGAACTCATGACCTGTGAGATCATGACCTGAGTCGAAGTCAGATGCTTAACTAACTGAGCCACCCGGGTGCCCCTGCTATCGATAACTCTTAACATCATGAGCCACTTCGTGTAAGGACCATCAACACTAGTAGGGAAACAACATAGATGATCCGTGCCACTGGAATGATGCCTAACATTAATCTGTGTATCTTTTCAAAGTAAAAACAAATAACAGCCTATCTCTATACTCTTTAGGTATTTGTTTACCTTATAAAATGTAAATTGAGTTTACAAAACATGAAAAAAAAACAACAACACAGTGTTAAAAAGTGTGTCGGTACATCAGATGGCTATTTTGTGACGTTTCAGAATATTATCAATAGAAGCAACCTTTGAATATCTGCTCTAACATACATCTTCCAGTATGTATACTAAATTTACTTTCATGTAAGCCTGTATTTACCCTTTATCAGTTATCACATACTGAAAAGACTTAAAAATACACATATATACATAGACACGCACACAGATAGATATCTGTACCACTTAACTAAACTTAGCTGTGTTACAGAATTTTGTTCCTAAAATTATCAGAAGGGATTCATTTTTAAAATACCACAATTATGAAGTAGATTAAAAGACAAAATTGAAGTAGCTCTTAAAAATTTATCTTGAGGGGCGCCTGGCTGGCTTAGTCGGTAGAGCATGTGACTCTTGATCTCAGGGTTGTGAGTTTGATCCCCACGTTGAGTGTTGAGGTTATTTAAATAAATAAACTTAACATGGGCATTTACAATACCCACATTTCCAGGTTGCTCTGAGAAACTTTTAATATGAAGAATATTTAGCAAAGTGCCTGCTCACTTATGGTTTATGCTCAATAAGTGACACAAACTGATAACGGTTTTCTAGTCGTAGATTACTGCTCAGGTTAAAGAGCTTATTACAAACACTCTCCAAAAGCTTATTTTTCTATTTTTCTTTTATGATACATATATATTTTTCGCAATCACCCATTGCTAATTCTTTAATCAATATTAGATATTCTGACATCTACTGCTTTGATATAAAACATCTTAAAGAAGAGAACAAGAGAACACATGTATCATGATTTACCTGTTATAAAGTTTATCACAGTTCTCCTTTAAAAGTTCCCGTTCCTTTTCTAAGTCATTAATTCTATCCTGCAACTAAAATGAAAAGAAAATGACACATTAGGTGATTATCATATCAAAACTACATGGGGATAAAATAACACGAGAGGAGGCTAACATGTTTTAGTCTTGATTTTTAAATTGCAGCTGCTAACTACTCAACTAATATTGTCTGCATTTAATTTAGCACTGATTTTTTCTAAGTTGTTAAGTAAACACGAAATTAATATTTGTTTTAATTTAGTAGAAACGTATGCACTGCTTTATGCTGACATGTGCCAAAACTCAATAAAGAATGTGTTAAAAGTTTGCTATGAAGTCTGGGAAACATATTTTTTTACTTCCCTCCCCAATGAATTCCATCATTGTATTAATTTTGTGTTAATTTCTAATTGGCCCATTAAAAACAAAAGGATTAACCTTTCTTTTGGTTCGTGGTTCAAATAAATTGCGTTAAGCACAATTTACTCTGAAGACCTAATTTCTTATGTTACCTGGAATTTACAAAGAGCTGGCAGCACATCTTTTAAATAAATGAATGAATAGATAAAATTGTATACCTTGCTTTATCCTGATGAATGACATTTTTCGAAATAAACTGAGGGTTATCATTAATACCTTTATGACTAAAATGTAGCTCTCTGTATTTCTTTCTAGCATTTATGTTTAAAGTTTTATTCACCAGTATACTGTGTAGTTAACAATCCTTTCCCATGGATCAGAGTACTCTTAAAATTCATTTCCATTTTGATAATTCCCTTTTGATGCAAGTATGAGACACAGTAAAGATTCTCGCAAGATCAGAACAGAATGTAAGCATCTTATTTCATTGCTTTATTTCATTCTTTTTAAGAACAAATTTAAGAGACTACAGAAAGAGATTGTGCTCGCTGGGAGATGTGAGTCGTGATAATAATAGAAAGATGAGTTTTCAAACAACTTCCTAGGAAAAAAATTAAATAATTTCACAAAATTGCTGATGTTGCGGAACAGAATATCCTTCCTTCTCCCCAGAAACAGATGTGTATTCCTTTGTCCTGGTGTCTCAAATGGCTAATAAGATGTTAAGGCTGAGAAAGTTAGGTTCCACAGGTAAGTTCAAAATGTGTTTTCTTTTTCCTCAAGAATCAACCCTTTAGGTGAACAGTGGATATCAGCATGTTGGCACATATTTTTAAGCACTGATGTGCCTTGCACATAACAAACGGACTATATTTTGCTGTGCTCAAAGCACCGTGTATGTAGTTTGGGATTTTTAAATAAATATACTGCTTAGAATGTCTCTATTTTACTTTTTCAAAACAGTTACAGAGAAGTTTTAACACAACTAATGGCTAATAACCTCTTGGGAGCTTACCTCTTCTATTTTTCTTTCAGAAAATGTCACGGAATGTAACTGCTTCTCAAGGCTGCAGCATTTTAAACGCTGCTCTTTGAGTTGCATATTTAGCTCATCTCCATTTGCCATCAAGGCGTCATGGCTGATCCGGAGACTTCTCTGCTTCTACAAAACAAAATCTTCTCGAAATTATTTTTGGATTCCATGTTAAATAAGTGATTGCAATTTTATAAGTGAATTTACTCCTGAAGTTCACATTATACAGTTTATTCTTCACCTCACAAAGTATATGTGCTACTTGTCCGTGGAGACACTCTTGACCCAAGTGTATAATTAGGAAAAGAATATAGTTTTCTTAGCACAGAGTCACATAATGCAAACTTTTTGTCTTTTATTTTACTTCCTTCTAGTTTTTGACTGGTTGATTAGTGACCAGTGAGTAAATTGGTTTTGGCAAATTTTTTTTCTTTCTGTTGTGGTTACAGTGGTTGGACATGCTGTCTAAAAATGGTGCCGCATGGGTCAAAAATAAATGCTGACCACAGATAATGAAACTTGAAAGGATTTGTCACCACAGCATATAAACAGCCTAACAGAAGGTTAGCTTCTGATTTTAATACAATTAGGTTAAAATTTTCAATTCAGTAAAATAGTTACTGAAGTTTTTTCAATTAAAGAATTTTTATTCTTATTTTAAGTAATCTCTATGCCCAAAGTGGGGCTTGAACTCACCAACCTGAGATCAAGAGTCACATGCTCCACCGACCATGACAGGAGATCATGACCTGAGCCGAAGTTGGATGCTCAACCGACTGAGCCACCCAGGTGTCCCTACTTTTTTTTTTTATAAATAAAAAAGGTGATGATATTAAAGTCTTTTCACAGAGACCATAGCCATAACATGTAATGGTTCATGTGCTAATTAAAATCACTTAAGTTGTGGGGCACCTGGGTGGCTCAGTCAATTGAGCATATGACTTTTGATTTCGGATCAGATCATGATCTCAGTCGTGAGATCGAGCCCCTCATTGGGCTCTGTGCTGGAGGTGGCCATGCTTAAGATTTCTTTCTCTGCCTCTCCCTTGCCCATGTGCATGCACAGCATCTCTCAAGAAAAAAAAAGGATAAAATCTGAAGTTCTTCAATCATTTAAAACAAACATAGCTATTGAGTAACTGAAGTTCAATTTTTGTTAATCTTGGTATTATAACACATTATCTTTAACCAGCTTTTCCTGGGCTTCCTACCTCATTCATTGAAGCTGTTGGTCTGAACCTGTCAAACCTTTCTTTACCCAACATCAGTCCTCAAAAGAGGAGCCTGTGCTATAACAGACACTTAACAATTGTTGGTACTGGAAGAAGTACCTGGCATCACTGTTAAATGGAAGTCAGGTGGTCAAAGTGACAGAAGGTAATATCATTGTTTTTTTTTTTTTTTTGTTTTTCTTTCCTAATTCCCCATGTTAGAAATGGCCCTCAGCTCCATGTTTTCTGTATTTCCCTCTTGTATCTATAGGTAGACAGGGCTATTGTCTCCACTCTGCAATTAGCCTTCTTTCTTTCATAAACCCTCATATTCATACGGAAGACAGTTATTAGTTTGCATTTAAGGAGGTTCCTGCAGGATGGAAAGCACAAACCAGAGTACAAGTTTAAAAATATTTATCTAATTCAATAGTAAATTTAGGCTTCCGATGACCCTATGCTTTCCATCAATTTACTGCTTTCCTGGTCTCAGTACTTCAGAGAAAGTACTGTTTAATATGAATTGTGTTCATCTGGAATGTTTGGGAGTTCATTAATTCCAGAATCTATGTTAATTATGCAGTGCCAATCAATAGGAACCTTCTGATGGCACATTCATGTAGGGCCACAATCTTGTTAAAGCAACCATAGGGATGAAGGGTCCCAAGTATTGTCGACCTGAATGATCAAGAATTAAAAGAAGTACACTGATAGCTGCTGACATGACGGGTCTCAAATATTTTGTGATAATGGGAGACAGTGACAAAACAAAACACATCAGAGAAAGACTGAACAAAACCTGGTTACTGACCTATTTATAACTTGGTCTGTCTTGGCTATTTCATAAATGCTTAGAACTGAAGATATATGCAAAAACGTCTAACCCTTCAGTGCTATGTGCCCATATGAACTCAGAGAAGAGGAATTAAAAATAAATTTTCTTGGCATGAGATAATTTATGATAAATATGTTTATTATTTTAAGATGACACAGGTATTTATAAACAGTCCAACCGGTTAGTTATTTCTTTAGCTATTAAGTTATAAATTACAAATAACACATGAAGTGAAATAATACACGTTTAAGAATAAAAAGAGCATCTTTAAAAATAACTTTTTAGTGTTACAACCATTCTATTTAAAAAGTATAACCTAAACACTCTCTTTGAACCTTTGTGTCTATGTATCACCATAATAAGATAAATGATCACAGTACCTCTTGAAGCTGAATAAATTTTCCTTCCAATACTGAAAGAGCATTGCTTTTCTCCACGAGTTGTTTATGAAGCTTAATCATTTCTACATTGTCCCGAATGTTTGACCTTCAACAATGTGTTTAAGAAAAAGAGAGACAGAGTAAAAAATGCAAGGCAAAAGAAAACAACCTGTGGTGGAATCATAATTTTTCACTACAAAGTTACCTAGGAAAAATTTGCACACTTGCTTATCAGTCACAGGGTTTTTAGCTTAACATACACGTAGGACAGATGCATTATTTAAAGCCAACCAATCGTTGCTCTTGAACTTTCATAAATTCATAGATTCTCAGGATTTGAAGGGAGACCCAAATTTGATGACTTGGGTCACCTCTCTGACATCTTGTAATACGCGCTTAAAACCATTTTACGGCATCCTGAAAGATGGTGCAAAAGGACGTCAGTCTATACAGCACAGCGATCGTGCCGCCCTGCACTTCGGACTTACTTGAAAGAGGACTATCCTACTACCACTTTCCCCTAAGACAAAAATGCGCAAGACAGCCACTCATCTTCCTACCACTCCCTTGAAACAAATGGTATCATAAGATTACCATTTATTGGAGTTTCCTCCTGGAGTTTCAACCTTTCAAAATATTTCCCCAAAAAGTGACTTAGCATTTTATACTAATAATGCCCAAAGCTGGCATTTAAATATGTTGCAGATGTGCCTTTAGCTGTAAGAGATCATTTAACGTCCACAGGGTATATAGAAACTCTATATGCTGCAATACTAGTTTGTATTTTTCCTACTGAGATTAAAGCAAATGTAGAATTTAACAGGAAGATCTTGTTAAAGGTTAATCATAGACCTAAATGAATACCCGTTTTCAAAAGGCACTTACTTGCCTGACAGAGAAAGGTTCTTTAATACGTTTTATATTCAAAAGTATTTCAAAAATTGTGAGGCCCAGTTTTAGACTTCATTCTTTTTTTTAAAAAAAAGTAAACGTAAAAATTTTAGATTCAGAAAATTATTTCAGGACTTCAAGTAAGTAATTTTACTTCCAAAACTTTATCTAGTGTACACATATTGGAAAAATTGTCACAATGCCCTACTGGAACCAGAAAACGGACTACAAAGCTCACACATCTGTAAACCAGCTGAGGACTTGAAATACTTAATTTTCCTCTTTGATATTTGAAAGTTCATTGTATTTTGGCATCGGACAGTTAGTTGTCCTCACACAGAAGATAAACAAGTCCAAGAACCTGGATCGTACCCAGGATACAGTCTTAACACAATGTTAAAATGATTCTGTGCCGAAAACATGCTAACTAGTAGAGTTCTGAGCACACGTTCAGCAGCACCCCACTATGATTCCCCACTATGTGATCTGTACTCGCCAAAAACATCAGAACACGAAGGAAAAATATATTTTAAACAAGTCTAATAAAGACAGTATCCCCCCCCTTTTTTTTCATAATTAGAAGTCAAAACATAGCTTAATCTGTTTTCCTCAGAATTACTTGGTTTGACCACTCGACAACGAGTGACAGTTATTCTATGCAAGGACAGAATCTTTTTCAAATAATTTCAAATCTTTTCTTATATTTTTAGTTGCCTCTGATATTTTATTCTTCCGGTTTTTAAGAATGTTAATATTTTCAAGAAAATATACATATATATGTTTGAGTAATAATACTTGCTTAATGATATTAGCAAGAATTAAGTCCCAATAACCCATTCAGCCACCTAGGGTCACAGAAAAATAGCAGGTTTTAATTTTGAATTTTCCTTGCAAGGCCAAGGCTGCTAAGCATCTTCCAAAAACGCTCAGGGTGGTTTAACTGGTGGATGCTTCCTTGAATATTTTCCTTAAACTCCTTGAAGATCAAACTTTTCATTCAAAATACTGCCAAGAAAAGTGACTTAGTACTTTATGCTAGTAATGCCCAACAGGTGGGCACAAGGATGACCGAACTAGTTAGAAAACAACAATAATCATGTGGTGCTTTACACAGAAATCAGTTTGCGTGCAACACCTGCAGATGTCTTTAAGAATTATTTTCAAGTGTCAGTTTTGGGGGCTTTATCCAGGAGTCATTACTATGATTAGATATTTCTGAGGCTAACAGGGAGAAGGAAAGGACGACTGGCTGTTCAGCTGCAAGCGCTAAGACATAAAAGATCAAAATCAACAATGTGATAAATGTGGTCTGGCCTCTAGGAAGGCGTACAATGAAAAATCGTCTCCAACCTGACAACTGACTCAACATCCTTACACAGATGAAATGTGATAAAAGAATGAGGGTGGAAATGAGAGGGACAAGAGGGAAGGGAATGTCACAAAAAGCTGACAAGGGATGTGAGGATGATAAGAGGCAAGAGGGGGCCAGGGTCGGTGCTTAGAGGCTTGTCCTAGACCTCTTTGCACTAGGAGGAGGGTCTCAGGTTGGCTTCCTTTGAAGCACAGAGATGGGGCTCATTTTATAAGTGGTGTTTTGAGTGGCCACCACATCCTACTTTCTTGCTCTGTTTCACGCACTGTGATGGGAACATCACATCTTCAGGAGGATGACGTTCTAACAGAAAGAACAATCCACGGTAAAAATATTCAGAGGAACTCTTGACAGTCCTGAAGCGATTCATACATGCTGCATTACACATGCTGAAATGATCTGCAAACAGATATCAAGCAGACTAATTATGTGCTTTGTAAAAATAAATTTCTCAAATTTTTCAACAAGGATTTTGAAAAAACCTTGGGCAATTAAGTTGGAAAATGCGGTTTCTTTTCTTTTTCTTGTTTTTTTTTAAATAGACATATTATTTAGAATTATGATCAAATCTTCTACAACGGTTGGAAGAGATGTTGGCCCATCTCTAGATTAAAAACAAACTGAAATAAATTAGATTTTATGTTGAAAAAAGTAATCCAGTTCAACAACCTATGTGCCAAGTTTCCCTCATATAATTGGAAACAGTCAAGCAATAAACTCTGAAAAAGGAATTTCTAATGGAAGCCTTGAAAACACTTGACTCCGGCTTTGCTACTGGGTGCCATAATAAATCCAGAAACTTAAAACCTCAGATATACTGGAGAAGGAAAAACTTTCAGTGGAGCTATGTAATGTATAGTCTAATATGAAATCTTAAGAGGCAAAAATCTCCTCCAGTGAAAGTTTCTTATACTTCATTCCCCAGGCACATAATTCTCTCACTTCACCCCCCGAACCTCCATTGCCATTTCACTCTGTTACAGTAAAGATTATGAATGCTCAAGAAAGCCTCTTGATTTTTTTGAGGCAAAAATGTTATAATGTAGTATTTAACACCATTTAGAAGAGAGGGCTGTAGAATACAGAAGCTAGGCTACGAGATTCGGGACAGTAGTTGAGTAAAATATTTATGACAGAATGGAGAGGCTCTTTTTGAATAATAGTTTTAGGCTGACTGAACTTGGGGGATAAGGTTGAAAACAACCTTAAAATTAAAACACCTCTACGGTACATTTTTTTTTTAAATGGTGGCAGACATTATGTAAGTTTATTGTTACAAGAAATGTAGGTCATTTATAGCTTTTACTAGGGATACACAGACAACCATCACTAGCAAAGTAACAATACTGAGTAAGATTACAGAAGGTTGCTAGTAAACTAAATGGAATGGCTTTACTAAAATAGCTGAGGAAAGTCTATTTGAAATGCAACCGTTTTTGCTCTAAACTGCTACCTGCCTTCATAGGTGAAAATAATGCTCTCTGTTTTAAGATTGCATAAAGGAAAAAATTCATCTGTGTCTGTCTATTTGCCTCTGGATCATACCTTTCTCGTGGTGGTGGGTCAAAATATAAATCAGAGCTCAGTGTTTTCCCACTCTTGACACCCACAAGGAATGGAGAGAAACATTACGTCAAGCTCCACATGCATATAACCACTCTTTTATGAAAATGGAGGGAGGACTCTGAAGGACCGGTTGGAGGCGGGAAGACCTGAAATCCTGGCTGATTTTCTTAAAAGGATCATTTTGAAGATCAAGTTTAATGGATTCCAGCTAGTAATGGGAATCTGAGAATTATATTTAATATATCAAAAAGCCCAATGGGAAATAGAGATTCACCAGCAACTAAGTTGCAAAAGTGAAGGTTTTGTATTGTTTTTTATTAAAAAAAATTTTTTTTAACGTTTATTTATTTTTGAGAGACAGGGAGAGACAGAGCATGAGCGGGGAGGGGGCAGAGAGACAGGGAGACACAGAATCCAAAGCAGGCTCCAGGTTCTGAGTTGTCAGCACAGAGCCCGACGCGGGGCTCGAACTCATGGACCACGAGATCATGACCTGAGCTGAAGTCGGATGCTTAACCGGCTAAGCCACCCAGGCACCCCTGTTTTTATTTTTTGATAGAATTATACCAAGTCAGTTCAATAAAACAGGTTATCTCATAATTATCAGAAGCAGTGATTGGCATGATATAAGTCTTTGATGAATAAAAAAAAAAAGCACACTGAATTGATTAAATTAATAAATGCTGCTTATTCGGCAGACAAAATCTTTCAGAGACACAAGTTCCCTAGGGATAAAATTAGCTGCCGTTTAAAAGGTAGGGAAGAACCACTTGCCCGTTTCAATCGCTTCATTTCACAATTGAGGTAGCTAACTGAGGCTTAGCGAAGTAAGGAATTTGGCCAGAGTCCTTATGTGAGGGAGCCGACAGTCAAATCCAATTCTAAAAGATCAATTCTTCCCACTCTTCTAAGTGGTCTCCTTCCTCTGAGATGTTCCTAGTTTTAGCTTTCTCTCCACTCTCAACTGTGTACTAACACACTAGTTTTCCTATTAATTGTGACAATTTCTGTGGTTCAGATAAAGGGCTGAGAAAATACGTCAAGCTGCTATCACAGGACAATCTTAGATAATATTAATAATAAAAAACATGGGGATGAAAGAAATGGTATTTGAGTGCGATACTTTTCATTGGGCAAATTCTAAGGTATTCAAACAACAGTCCAAGCTTGGTGGATATATTTTTAAAAAATGACAGATCACCTGCCTGTAACAATAATGTGTGCATGGTTATCCCCGGCCCCAGTTACCCTTCCATCCAAGGACCAGATGTGCCCTCTAAATTAGGGGGCCGGGCAATCAGACAAATACAAATTGAGGGGTGTTCTGCAAACAACTATCAATGGGCTGGAGATGGGGAACCATTCCAGAATAATGGAAAGCTAAAAGACAGGACAATTAAATTCAATGTATGATCCCTGAATGGATACTAGATCAAACCAAAGCAAAACAAACCACAACCAGCTATTGGGGGAAAAAAAAAAAAAGAGTTATAAAGGGATACAGTTGGGAAATTTGAATGTGGACTGTGTATTAGGTGATGCTACTGTATTGTTGAATGTCTTGAATGTGATAGCCATACTGTAGTTATGTAGGAGGATATCTTTGCTCCTAGAGGATACTTAGAAGTGTACACAGGGTGAAATGATACATGCGTCTAAGTCAGATTGGGGGTGGGAGGGAGGGAGAGAGAGTAGAGAGGAGGAGGAAGAAGGGAAAAGGCCTCACGTGCAGGATGCAGAAGAGGCTTGTGTCATTCACAAATATGCAAAGGGGTGAAAGGTACATGTGAGCGTTCACATGACTATCCCTAAGACTTTTCTGTAGGTTTGTAATTTTTCAAAATAAAAGGCTGGGGAAGAACTTAAGAGAGCTAGGAAGTAATCCTGCGTGTGCCTAGAGGGGAGAGATGGGGCCCTTAAAGCCAAGTTGTTTCTGACACTGCATGGCTGCAAAAGGATTCTCTGTTTTGAGATTTGACAGTCCGCTGTCAACCAAAGGGAAGAGGGCAAGTCAAGAGTGTTTGGAACATTTATAGGTTAAATTTCCTCCACTGGGATATTAGGGAACTTACATGATTTTTAATTAAGAAGGTAAACACTGTAACATTTACTTAAAAAAAACTACTTGGTACAAACTAGTTACACATTTGGTAAGAGTATAAATATTTTTGGAGTTGAAAAAGCCAATAAAAGGTAAAATCATTCTGATTTTAATGTTCACGTACATGTGTTCACTGGTTACTGCTTTGCATTTAATTTAAGACGGCCTTTTTAATAAGCAGAAAATGTGCATTTTTATATTGTTTAAATTTTAATATGGATTTTTGTTCAAAACAACACAGACATTCAGGCTACTTGTAAATGATACAAGATTTTTTGCTAATGAGGCATTATGTAGAACATATGCAAAAATCACAAGTCAGTCTTCCAAAATAGACCACAATCACAGGAAAAAACATGATTTTAATAAAAAACAACAGCACTGGGCTTTTACTTCAAAGCAATTAAGGGCTTTGGATAACCAACAGTTTATGTCAAGTTGATGCCAAACCAAACTGGTCTATTAAACACATACTACGAAGAGTTTCTGTAATATTCTATGAAAAGGCTCTCTGCCATAAATATCAAGCACTGCACTCTGAAGATTACAACTACGTTAGGTTCATGTTTGAGAACAAGGAGCCCAACATCCTGATCAGACTTCTAGAATTTCAAATTTGAAATAATGTATCCGTGAAAGAGAAGTTTAAATATGTTTTCCATTTTGTGATTTTTCTTTACAGTAAATTATACCAAGTTTTATATTCTCCCCAACATTTTTTTCAACAGTTTTCCATTAGTCTCAAAAAATTGCTGTGACACATAAAATTTTGAGCTATGTGTAAACATACAAGAAAAAAAGACTTAAAGACCTTTATTGGAAGTCATTTCTTCAGTTTTCAACAACTGTATTTCAAGGAACAATACGCTATTTACTAAAGTTTATTTCTTTGGCCTCTGCAGCAAAAGTTCCTTTACCTGTAATACTCATTTTGTTTCTACTTCTACTTCTTGATGTGACAAAAGAAACTGCTACTGAGGGAGGGCCATACTTTAGTTGTTAAGGTAAACTCGTCTAGGTGCATATGTTGGTGTCTCTTGCTGACAACATTCGTAGGAGAAAACATGCATACCTGTCTATCACTCTATTTCTTCTGCTGTTCTAGTCCTAGGATTGAAGGACTTTTGGATTTCCATTTCAATGAACTGAACACTCAAGTTCCTAGGTGATCATACCCCTTTGGAAGAGGGAAATGGCCAACACAGTATCCATCCTACTCTTTGGGAATTTAGGAAGTATAACACAGAAAGTGGTCTCTGATAACCTTGCTACTCAGCTGTCGAGTAAAGGTGGTAAGGATGGGCTCTAAGCTTGGGCTTGGTCTAAGTATAGAATTTTCATATTTAGCTAATATCTTAAATATGGTTGTTGGCAATTTATTAAGATCATATTCAGTGTTGGGGTCTGGTCCTTTAGCACTGTTCCTCACAAGGAATCATGTCTTGGTTTTCCAATCAGACCAAGTCTAAACCAGTTCTTCCTGGGGGAACATGGATGACTTCTAGGTATTCAAGCTGGTTCAGAATCAGGGTTCACATTACATCCCCTAATATAATTCTCAAAAAGACTCATGTTTCTTTTGCCCTGTCCTTAGAAGGGTATATAAACATCACTAAACATATAGAATTTCATTGTATAATTTAATTAAATTTTACACATAACTTTTTAGGAACAGAAATTAAGAGAGAGAATACTAACCTTTTGAGTCTCTGAAATATAAAGCTTCTTGTATATTTTCAGCCCACTTTATTGTTTTTAAAACAAGTCTCATAGGCATATTTTCCTAGTTTTTTCAAATATTACCGTGTCAAGTTAGTTTGTTAAAGGAGGACTAAACTCTGAATCTGAAATGAAAGACTAGAAAATCATACTGGTGTTTCTAAATGAGAACTTAGCCACATAAGCATGACATCATATACACTGGAGAGGGGAAAAACGAATAGAGGCTCGAGGTCTGGTTTGAAGGACACTAAGAGAGAAAGAAGAGACCTAAGAGATAGCAAATGCAATGTGTAGACCTCATTTGGATTCCAATTCAGACAAACAGGACAAGACAGATTCAGGGAAGTTTAAATAGGGACTGGGTACTAGAGAATATTAAGGAATTGCAATTAATTTTGTTAGATGTGATAACGGCATGGTGCCATGTTAAACAAATTCCCTATCAGAGATTTATATTAGAGTATTCCTACGTGAGATGACATCCCATCTGGCTGAGGCTGATTAATTCAAGAAAACAAAGTTGAAGGGATAGGTTAAACAAGATCGGGAACATGGTAGTGATCATTTAAGCTAAGTGATGGGTACCTGGAAATTCAAAATACCACTCCCTCTACTTCTAGGTCTCCTTGGTCCACAAAAAGAAACAGAGAGGAAAGAAAAGGAAACAAAAGAAAAAAAAAGGAACAAAGGGGAGAAAATAATTCAAGAAAGAACATGGTAAGAAGAGTCTTGCTGGAAACACAGTGTGGAAATACAAAATGAGAGAGAGGAATTAGAACCAAACCTGACAAAGGAGGATGGAAAAGAACATTGTATACATTACAAAACATCAACACTGAAGGGGCAGCAAGTAGACTACTGAAGGTCTCCACTGTCATCCATGACAATCAACAGAATTTGAAGCAGATTTTGAATATTAGGAGAGGTGATAAGCATCTTTTTGGGGTAAAACAACCCCAACAACTTGGTGCCGTATTACGGAACTCACTTTTAGTGTTGAAAAAAAAGTTAAATGAGGCTGGACTTATTCATAAGACATGCCAACAGCTGGGTCCCTGTCACACACCTTTCTCTCGGTGGGTGCAACTGGATGGCATCAGAACTTCCTACAGTTATGGTAAATGCAGCAAAAGGGGCCAAAGAGTGGGGGAACAAGGTGAGCCAGAGTAGGTTAGGGAGAAACATTCTTATACAGAGTTGTTGATAGCAGTTAGTAGGTCTAGAGCGGCTTCTATGAAGAATGTTAAGTGAAAACATGATTTTTAAAATAGACTAGACTTATCCTTCCATGGCATATGATAAAGTATTTTAAACTAATTTTGACCTTATCAAAGTGAGATTTCTGTTTTAACATACCTTTGATCTGTAGCCTGCTGTTCTCGAAGCTGAAGAAGAGATAACTCAATTTCATTTTCTTTTCTCCTCAACTGAGTTTTCAGGATCTCAGCCAAGTGCTCTAACTCTTCTATCTGGCCTCTTTGTGACTGAATAACATTTTCTCTGAAATAAAGAACGTTTACAAGAATTTGTAGTTTGAGGAAAAATCTGCAGTATTTAAGATCAGGACAAAGAAAGTCCTTCATAACAAAGAGCAAGTAAGAGTTAAAAATTTTAGCTTAGGTGCCTCTGGACATAGTGAATAGTAGATGAAATGTGACGAGTTAGAAGTGCATATGGAACAATTCAAAATATTGCTTTTTATATAATAATATCCTACGCAATAACCTGGACTTTGGTTCACTTCAATTCACTAAGTATTGTTACTGGGTTACCTACTTTGTCCTCCACAACCTGGTCATAGATAATTTATATGCTTTTGTTCTATCCTATGTATATATGCATAGATCACTCAAATTAACACTTCAGAGAGAGAGAGAGAGAGAGAGAGAGAGAGAGAGAGAGGGCGCAAGAAATTTGCAAAACAGAACAGAGGTTTTTTGCATATATTTATTTATCTCTACCATGGGTGGCAGTATCCCAGCGTATTGAGCCTCAGGAAACTGGTATGAACCTGGTTTTTCAGACTATTAGCAGGTAACAAGATTAGGTATAATCTTTTGGTTTTATTCCTTTACATGATAGTCATGGCCATAACTGGTATTTAAAATATTCAAAATAAAATAAAATAAAATATTCAAAAGAACTAGTTTGAAGCCCACACTATCCTTAAGCAATGGTCTAAAGTGTGATGCTTTGTTTTATGTTTTCTTTCCTCATTTAGAATGGTTACTTTTTGATGATCCAGGTAAACGCGTGTCGATAAGGTGGAGCCTTATTTTCATTGCTGTGACTCACAGACACTGAAGCCATGAGGCTTTCATTAACTGGAGAGGTAAGCTAAATGCGGCAGAAGTAACTTTTTCAAAACCAGAGTATGATGAAGAATGCAGTGCTATAGAATCACAGTGAAACAAAATCTGAAATCCATATGTATTTGATAACTCCAAACTTTTAAGCCACTCCCTCCAATTCTTTTTTTTTTTTAACTGCAAAAAGGCTAATTAATTCGGGATTAA
The DNA here is from genome assembly GCF_007474595.2 of Lynx canadensis. NCBI lineage: Eukaryota > Metazoa > Chordata > Mammalia > Carnivora > Felidae > Lynx > Lynx canadensis. Next base: position 30,545,765 of record NC_044317.1, on the reverse strand, counting down.
AAAAAAAATTACCTGTAATTTTTCTGAGCATGGATAATGCTGCCTCTAAAGCTTATACTATTCTAAATGACTGGGCTTTACGCCATTCCTTTGGGGAGAAAATTGTAATACAGAGACTATTCTATAAACCCCTCCATTGATGCAGTCGGTTAAGTTGCTCATTTGCCTCATTTTATTGGAAACATGTTCTATAATATCTGTTCTTACCCCACGGATCAAGATGTCTTTAGTGGAGCAAATTATTTGTACATAAGCCAATTGTGTTTAAAATAAAGGAAAGGGAGGGATCAAAAAAGACATGATCAATCAATAAATAAAGCTCTAAAATGACCATAAAAAGAATACATACAAATTTCTTATTTCTCCTCTGGCTTCTTCAAGTAAACTGTTGCCATGTTTTGTAAGCATGGGTTGTAGAGTTTCTGCTACGTCAATATCTTGGAAGCGAATACCTAAAAGTCAATCAGCAAGATTATAAAAGTGAAATTAATAAAGAAGGACTCTTGATTTGCTATCATAAAGAAATGTGTATATAAGAAAATTTCCTAAGTACTGAGATACAGGAGCTCTATAGTGCAGAGACTTAGAAATCCATTGCCCAAGGGAGTATCATTGGCATCAAGTGCACACAGCAGTAAGTATTGCCCATTAAACAAATTCTGCTATGGAAACCAAATGACCTAGAAATAATTTGACTCCACTTAGATTTATAACTCCTAAAGTCATTCTGAAAGAACCAAAGTCTTCAATTCAGGGCTTTACGATATAAACTCAGGTATGAAGGAAAGAGATTTCAATGACTTAACTTCCCCCCCGCCCCCTATATTTTGGCTAAAGACTTTTATTTTTATTTTTTTATTAAAATTTTTTTTAATGTTTTATTTTTTTGAGAGAGAGAGAAAGACAGAATGCAGGTGGAGGAGGGGCAGAGAGAGAGGGAGACACAGAATCTGAAGCAGGCTCCAGCCAGGTTCTGAGCTGTCAGCACAGAGCCCAACATGGGGCTCGAACCCACAGACTGCAAGATCATGACCTGAGCCAAAGTCGGACACTTAACTGACTGAGCCATCCAGGCATCCCTGGATGTAGATTTAAAAAATTTTTTTTCCATTAGCCATTCACATTCCTTGCCCTTACATTTTGAACCTGATCTTCATTTGTGCGACTCACAGATACTGTGAGTGTGAATCAAAATGTTCTACACTTTGGTTTATTCCATCTCAATAAGAAAATTCACATTTAAACAAAGGTAATTCAAGAAGTGATCATGAATGAGATTCCTTTAAATAAAAAATTTTGCTGCTGCCTTAAAAATACAGTTTTTCTTGTAAAAGTCGTTACATGCAACTTTACAAGTCTAGTCCCGTTGTTAAAAGTGAGACATGATTTTAATTACATGATTGGATTACACTTAAAAAATAATTAAGTAACTAGAGTTTCAAGTAGATTAAATATGACAAATAATTTAGATTTTTAGTGGAGCATAGTCTCAGATACGAGGTATAGATAAAAATTCTTTCTTGGGGCGCCTGGGTGGCTAAGTCGGGTAAGTGTGCGACTCTTGATTTTGGCTCAGATCATGATCTCACAGTCGATGAAGCCCTGCGTTGGGCTCTGCAGAATCTGAAGCAGCCTCTGGGCTCTGAGCCTGATGTGGGGCTTGAACTCACAGACCATGAGATCAGGACCTGAGCTGAAGTCGGCCTCTTAACTGACTGAGCCACTTAGGCGCCCCATCCTTAAAATAATCTTAATACTTATGGTGTAATAGTGGTTTGCCAATGGTTACATTGTAAAACATACACACTTGATAAAAATCTTTGTTCTACCGGTTCTTCACAGTAAGGATTCTTTCTACATTACAATGATCACACGTTAAACCAGTACTTTCCATGCTTTATCCTGACAAGGCACGCATAGAAAAAGGTAGTATTTGTACAGCAGCTTGAGGGCAAGGCTGCTCATAGCCAGAGAGGGTCTACTGTCTGCACGTGGCCACCCTACGCTGTGATATTTCTGACAAGTGTGGCCTAAGTCCCAAGCTCAAAGGCAGTCTTCGAAAGTCTATTCAGATTACTAAGGTATCAACCTTGATAATGGTGCCTGGAGTTTACCCAGAAAGACAACGTATTCATCACCAGTTAGCACTTTGTGCAGCTTCTACCTCTTGGACTCTGTACCAAGCAGTGAAAAAGGTTTGAATTAGTATGATTTTTTTTTTAATGTTTATTTTTCTGAGAGAGAGAGAGGGACAGAGTGCAAGTGAGGGAGGGGCAGAGTGAGACACACAGAATCTGATGCAGGCTTCAGGCTCTGAGCAGTCAGCACACATCCTGATGTGGGGCGTGAACCCACAAACCGTGAGATAAATGACCTGAGCCGAAGTCGGATGCTTAATCGACTGAGCCACCCAGGTGCCCCTGAATTACTAAGATTGTATAAACACAAGGAGAAGTTCAAGCTATGTAGTCACACTGTAAAGACTGTGCAGCTCTTTTTTTCCCCTCCATAAGAGAAAACTTCCATCAGACTCTTCTTTTTAAACAGCAATTCATAGTACTAGATTAGTTTGCCATATTCATCTAAAATTTGGGTGTTGCTTTTTTATTTAGTATAAAAGACCTTACAGACCTTAGAGATCATCTTGCCCAGCTATAGTCACAGATGCCAAAACTAAGTTTTGGAGTGGATAGGTGACTTCTGAAAGGTAACATATTTTACCATGGCGTTACCATCTCTTGACTTTTTGGCTAATCTGCTGTTATCACTCCATTCTACAGATAGGAAGAATGAGGCTCTGAGTGGTCAAGTGCTCTCTTCCACGTTAATTAGCAGCAGAATAATTTTCTAATTTATAATTCATTATGATTGCTTTGGTTATTTTCAGTCTGTTGCCAACCTCACAAGCTAGAGTAGCTAAGCCCTGCCATCCTGCAGCTGTCTCCTAGGTGGAGGCCTTGGTGACTTCCAGGGAACTCTGCCTGGGGAAGAGATAGTGTCAATAATCAGTCTGGAGAAAAAAAAATAGAACAAAATTTTCTCCTTTTCTGTTTATACGGCATTTTTTTCCTCTCCTCAATGAATTGAAATGAAAGTTTTACATGATTTTTTTGTGTCCCTCAAAATGTTTGGTCTTGATGTGAAGCATGTTCCAAACAAAGATCAATTACGGCTATCATGTTATTTCCTTCCCTAGTTGATGAAATTTTAAAAATATTACTTAAAATACATACTGATTTTTCGCTTCATCATAAATAAGTAAGTTCATCATGGGCGGAGAGAATTGGGGATTTTTATTAGAAGTATTTAGGTTCTTTTCATATTAAGTTTCATCTATGCAATTGAATTGCTTTGTAACCTGGGTACGTTTTACGGGACTCATTTTCAAAATGAGGAAAGTGATTGACCTATGATCATTTTTGGAGACAGAGGAGGCCTTTATGGTCACTTGCTTAAATCCTTTTATCCTACATGTAAAGATCAAGGTCAGAATGATCAGATGACTTGTCCAAGGTCACCAGACAGTAAGTAGAGGAGCAGGAACCCAGTTTTTGAAACCCTTAGTTATACCCATATTGCACTGTCATGCTGTTGCCATACGATGAAGGATTTAAACAATTCTGCAAATTTTATAAACAGCCTTCTGACAAAGAAATTAAGTGCGATCATAAATAAGCAAACTAGCTGGTTTCCTCGTTTGCCTGAGTCAATGCGATTTCCGTCTGCAACACAGAAAACCAACTCAAACTAAACTTCTATTTTACGGTTGCACATGTATCTCCCGTATCAGGATAAGAGTTACGTTCAAGGTGTTACCTAACAAATTTGCGTGTGATCTAGGGATTCTTGAATAAAAGGATCTTCATGTTAATATTAACATTTTATCAAAAAGCAAGTCAAAAACATTTTTCTTTCTAAAGTTACTCAAAACCATGAAAAATATGGAAATAAAACTCTGTGTGTGTGTAAAACAACCTATTAAAAGAGTTACATTTAGGATCTAATATAAGTCAATATAAGCTTACTTTACCTTTCCTGGGGCATTCTTGTGAGCCTGCATTTTCATTCACTTTTCTACGCCCCGTGTTAACACGAGATTGCACGTAATTGTACGGTGTTTGCCTGTAACCCTGGATTTGAAGTTGCTGTTTGGTTGAAATGAGTCTGTTTTTGAGGACTTCATTCTGTCTTTCAAGCTCATGCACTTTCTCTTGCAGCCGCTCAATCATTTCTTCCATTTCCACATCTCGTCCCAGCCGCTTGGGGCCGCCACCACCCCGCTCATATCTTTTCTTGTCATTAACTAGCCGTATTAACTTGGTGGCCATTCTAGGGAAATAATAAAAAGATGAAAAGGAATGTGAGAAGTCAGCATAAAATGCATTCTGTTGAAAGGAACATAATCACTGTGAGGACTTCAGTGCAGAACCTGAATAATAAATTTCAGGTTTTGATGTAACTATTACTGCCTGTGAAGAATCCTTTGATGATAATTGAAACCACTGGGCAACAATCTGCTTTATAGCACTGACAAATAACAGTTTCCTAAGGCTTATCATTTAAGGTTAGTAAAGAGAGGACACATATTTACTCCATATGTTCCTCAAATGCAATTTTTAACGCATGACCTTATGTAGGAATGCTGTATGCACTTAAATGTAGCTACAGATTGTGGATGTGGTGGGTTATAATATGCAAGCCACAGTAAGTTACAGCTTTGAAAAGTGTTAAGACTGCAGCACTGCTAAGTTTTAGGCGGACTGTTTTCAGTTTCTCTAGAATTAAGACATACTACAAATACAAGAAGGTTAGAATGCACAGGTACACATTTATAAAAAGCCCAGTGAAAAATTCAGAGGAACCAAAATGTGCCACTAAATGCTGCTTCGAACAAGAAATCCTCGTGTTTGATGGCAGAAAGTAATCAGATGCAAGAAGCGTTATTTTAATGCTACCTTTAAATTTAGACATAAGTTGTGCTTTTGACATCTCAGGAGTTTATACCTTTCATTCTTTTAAGTTTTGATAAAAACTGGTTAGACAGAACAAAAGACAGAAAGGGCACATGGGGGTGATGTAATATACACGTACGGAAAACATGCCTGACAGTGAGTGGAAAAATGTTGGCAGGACAAGAAAGAAAAGGTGGCTTTGATGAGAGACACAAGTTCAAGACTTTACAAAATTGGTCGCACATCTTCAATAGCTGATTCTGGTTTATAGTGAATCTATTTTTATAAAGAGCCAGACGGAGATTGAAAATAAAAACTCACTTCATTTTTCTTTAAATGGGGTTTGCTTTATTTTACCATGGTTATGGACAGAAGCTTTTACTTAAGAGAACAAAAGTGAAATAAAAAAAATCCTTAATAGCTTTGGGATGTCATAGAACAACCTTTTTTTGCCCTGAGCAGAGTCCTCTGTAAGAGTGGTAGTAATACAGGTCTATCTACACTTCTGGCTACCCGGCCTACAGCATGTGGCATCAGGGAGAGCTATGCATAACATAATCAGTTAAGATTGTTTTCTCTTTCCCTTGAGGCAAATCCATTAAACATGCTTTATAAGGGATATAGGATAATAAAAACCAAGATCCAAGAGTACCACAAACACTCTAGTAAAATAATCAATGGATTAGTTCCTTTTCCACCTAATCCAGAGAATGATATATCATTGGGAAATTGGGGCAGGTATCATAAGCCCAACAGAGCCACACACTCTATCTATCCCTTTAATGAGTTTAGCATCCTTAGCCCCGCCCAGTGGCTTAGCCACAGAAATACGGTAGCCATCCAACTGAGATGTCGAGCTAAATATCTGAATCTTTTGTTACCAAGAGACTTTCACAGAGATAGAGATTACATCCAAAGGACACAGGTTTAATATAAAAAGTCAGTCAACATGTGGAGGATAACAAATGACCCAAATTTTGAAGGAAAGCAAAACACATCAATAGAGTGGCTTTAAATTCCTTCAGGGATGTACAAATAAACTTTTTGTCAAGAAACCTAAGATCGCATGTTTGTACAGGAATAGCAATAATTTTCATTTGTTTCAGGTGATTATTTTGTAACATTAAAGAATCATAAGTGATCTGGTAAAAGTTTGAGTACTTATTTAAAAAGGTGGTTTATCAAATCTACATTTATACCAACGTGATACTAATTCCATCTTAAGGATAAATTTAAAAGCAGTTCTGGACCGCCTGGCTGGCTCAATCGGTAAAGCATGTGACTCCTGATCTTGGGGTTGTAAGTTCGAGCCCCATGTTGGGTGTAGAGATTACTCAAAAATAAAATCTTAAAAAAATAAATAAAAGCAGTCTTACACATGTTTGTAGGTAGTGTCAGTGGCATAAAATTCAGAAAGGATTTAGAGCTTTGGGTCATAGTGGTCCTTGGTTCACTACTCTCAGGGCTATATAAAATAAAATCCCAAGAGCTTAAATGGCTTCAGCCTAATACCATAGGCTAGTGGCAGAGAAATAATAGAACACATGTATACAACTTGACTCCTAGCCGAGTCCTTTTTCTATTAAACTACATGGCTCGTTATTAGGTTGTTTTATATTTTCTGGCTAGGACAGATTACTAATGAGGTCAAGGTTGTGAATTCAATTATTTAACTGGCCAATTAGGCTTACAAAGGAAAAAAAATGGTTCTGTGGTCATAGACTGCATTCCTCATTCTGATAGGACATGTGTGTGTTACTGGTCAGAAAAGGAATCAGGTGAGCGAATCACAGGTCTTGAAAAACCATGTTATCAGGACTCAAAAATGAACTCAAAAGCCCCCCACCCAGCAGGTCAGTGAGTCATTAAAACAAAGCCCACAGAGTACAGATAAATTCTTAGCAGGATAAATTCTAATCAGAAAAGACCTCCCCCCCACCCCCCCTCCCCATACCATCATCTTTCTTCCATGGCTGTCCCACCTTTCCATTTAGTCTAGAACATGGATATGAATACAGGCCTGTGCAAGCTTACAAATGGGAATGTACTTCTTTGTTTTTAAGGCCATACATTCCAAAGATAGTAATGGTGTTTGTGAACAAGAAAGAATGAAAGAAAGTCTACTCTTAAGAAGTTACCCCTGTAAAAATTTCTTGCACACAAATCAAGTGACAATGTTTCTTTAGAAACAGTAAGGACTCTTTGAAATATAGGTTCTAGACTAATCCAAGCAAAGTTAAATATGTTCCAGACATTGAAGTGAGGTTTTCATTAGTAAACCCCCAATCTTAAGGGAACGTGTATCCTAACAAGTTAGAATAGCTAATTACTTTTTCAAACTTTCATTTTAAAGCCAAGACATTTAAAAAACAGATGCTTTGGCCATTTGCTTATTAAACTATAAATATTAAACCAGAAGTTATTTATAGATATGATACACTTGTACTCTTAGTTATTAGCTCTTGCTTTCAAATAGCAACTTCAGACATAATAAACACTCATAATCTTTTTGGTTTATTATTCTATTTTGTAAGATTTTCCATTTTTAAAAATTGTATTTATTTACAACCTGCCTTGTTCCAAAAAAGATTCCAGGTGGAGTTTTCAATTAAGTTTATAAAACAGCATATCCTCCAAACTTTACAGAGTCAGGAAAAAAAGCTAAAAGCTTTTTATCATAACCTTTTAATTTTATCCTCTTGCTTGTGGGCATGCTGTTTAAGTAAAATGTTCTCATCATGCAAGCGCAAAAATCTGTCTTCCAGTTCCTCACGACTGATACGTGACACTGCCTGGCGAGACTTCATTGTCCGTGTTGTTGAAGTTTCTGTAAAAATGCCAAGGTAATTAACAGTGGGATTACTTAACATAGTCTCTAAAAATGGTAACAGTTGATATTAATATAATCTCTGATGCACTCGTCTTTGTTCCTTTCTGACATATAATTAAGATTGTTGTAGAAAATGTTATAACATTGTTTATGTCACCAAGCAGAGGGGAGAATAAAAATCTTTGCTATTACAGTTTATGTGCAATCTTAAGGATTTCAGCAATAATAATATCCATTCAAACGATATTGAAATGACCATTCTTTAAGACTGTAAGAGAATTCTGATCGAATAAGATTTTCAATTTATATGCTCAATATTGAAAAAAACAAATTAAAAGTCAAAGTATCTGAAAGTTTTTTTTTTATTTGTTTGTTTTTTACAAAAGAGTTGTAACAATAATTTGGTGAACACAGGATATATTTCTGGGCTATGTACGTGTTTTGGGTTACAGAACATAAACTGTAAAATTTGCAAGTCCACACAACGAAATCAACCAACCTTTACAAATTTACAAGCTACTTTACATATTTTAAAAGAACTTTTATATCTTTCAGCATGTATATGTATTTTTTTTTATATATATGCTTAAATTTGGTATTTTCCATATCACTGGCTAATTTTCATCAATCATCCAAAAGAAACAAAGAACAAATGGACAAAGATTAAAGCCCCTAGGTGTGTTCCTGAGGGCAAGAATTGAACTTAAAGTAGCAAATTCCAATAAATAGCTTTGCACAATTAAAATTTATTGGTATTTGAATACTTGGTACTCTACCAAAAACCTAAAACAAAGCTTATACATACTTTTCATTTTAAAAAATAGAATCTGTACACTTGGACGTATCTTTTTCAATAAAAAGCATACTGACCACCTTTCTGTGGTAGTTCAAGGTGGCCACTTGAACTGTTCTAACGAACAGGTGTATGAAGACACCTTAGTGGAGTGTATTTTACATCCCAGCCATCTCAATGACAAATGCACTGGCACGACATGCTGTATACACAAAAACATAGCTCTACACTCTCAATTGTTCCTCAAAGCAGTTATTTTACCTTTTCAATTTTAAAGTGCTTCTTGAGCTCTATAGCAACCACTAAGTGATAAAAGGATAAAGAAAACCTTTAATGTATATTAATTTGATAAAACAAAGTCAATATCGCTTGGATAAACAAACCATTTTGAGGTACTCTACTTGAAAGGCAAAAATTTTTAAATATGGCATTTCCTGCCATATAAAATTTCAACATAAAGAAACATTTTAATGGTGAATGTGATTTAAACCAGGCAATTTGGTTTGGAGGCTTGATACTCTCTGCGTAGTTCCTACTGATGTGTGGAATTTTAAAAAGATGATTTATAACAATTCTTTATCAGAACAGAGGGGGATTTTACAGTTTCTATGAGCTGTTGATAATTGATGCACGCAGTAAAATACCATATGTTGTTCTAAACTCTCCATGTGCCTGTTTAGTCCAATCAAGAGCTATATAGTTACTTAAACGGCTTCATTGGTGAGGATATCAGAAATACTTTAAATTAACAGAAAAGAAGTTACTGATCAAAGTTCATAACGATAATAAATAACAGCTGGCCGTACCTTGTAACCCTCCCATTCCAGAGAGGTTTAGACCTGTATCTTTCACAGGCAGGTCTCCTGCCGTCTCATCAGTTGGACCAGACATGGCCTGTCTGCGGAGAAAAGAAAATTCAAATAAAATCTTCTCAACATACAACATTATGCAATGGAATGAACCAAATAAAATGAATAAGGCACTATGACTTTAATGGACTTCTTAATGCTCACATGTGCTGCTTGAAGAAGATGAAAGCTTCATTTTAAAAGTAATACTACGTTCAATCATGGAGACAGTGTTCCTTTCAACAGTGTATTTCCTATAGTTTGCTTAGGAAATGAGGTAAGATTATCATTCTTCCTTCTCTCTTCTTATTTCTCTGTCTGAAACAAAAACAAACTCCCCCCTAATTTAAGAAATACTTTCCTCTCCATCCCCCTTTCCCTTTTGTGCCCCCCAAAGCAAGCAGGTACCTTGAAAAAAACCAGTCAGAAACTTGATTCAAATGGTTGTTCTATTATTTACTAGCTGGTGAAGTCACCTAGTCTGAGTTTCGGTTCCTTAATCTCAGTATTTCTTAAAAGGTCATCTTACTTTGTTTTACACACACACACACACACACACACACACACACACACACCCTTACATAGTATATATGTATGTATACAAGTAAACTCTACCCCCAGCATGGGGCTCAAACTCATGACCTGGAGATCAGAAGTCACATGCTCTACCGACAACTGAGCCAGCCAGGTGCCTCAGTTCCTTAACTTCAAAAATGGAGAAAATAATACCGATCTCACAGAGTTATTCTAAGGGTGAGATGGTAAACTAATAGCAGTGAGCACATTTGCCTGGGAGGTCAATACTACTTGAATATTAATTTCCAGTTTGGTGCGCAAATGAGTGGGTAGGTCCAAGTTTTGCAAAAAGATGCTTCATAAATTCGCCCACTGAGTTTTTGTTCTGTCCTGGCTCTGTCGCCACGAGGCCTAGTCCCAGGGCTTCCTACCTCAACATACAAGCTGTCCAGTTAATTCTGGCATCTTTACAGTTTCTATTGTTCACAGAGATGCCCCACAGTAACTCAGTTTTGTATGTGGATGTAAATGGTCCATGCAATGTCTAGTATGCGGAAAAAGAAAGATTTCGTATTTTCATTTCAAATTACCTCGAAAGCCAAATGCAAACTACCAGTGAGATGCCCTAAGGCAGAGGTTCTCAATCTCTAGAACGGCGGGCCTAGAATGTAAAGTCCAAGAGAGTACCAAATTTGTCCTGTGCACCTCTGTCCTGTACTCTCAGAGGCTAGCACAGAGCTTAGCACATAGCAGGCATTTGCTAAATACTTGTTGGATGAAGGGAATCCATGGAGCTTTAGGGTCTGGGACCCAAGAGATGGTTTATCAAATCTTGTATGCATATTTGTATATGCACACTATCTTTTAGGGAAAGGGCTCATAACTTTTACTGTAACTTACCGAAGGCTGAGAACCACTGCATTCAGTTGTGACACAAACAATTAACAGACATAGACCTGAGAGATCATCTCCTACTTCTGGAAACACTACTACAGAAAAGGTCGATTTTAGGAAGCAAATCATCAACAGTTTAAACATAGGACACTTGTGAAAATGGTAACGTTGCCATGACAGAGTTATGGTAGCTTTTATGATCACGACGATGATGATAGTTAACGTTTACTTACTGAATGCTTACTAAAATGTGCCAGACATTCTTCTGAGTGCTCTGATTAGGAATTAATCAATTATCTCACAATATCCCTGTGAGGTTGTTACACAAATGGTTCTTACTTTACAAATGAAAAAACCTGGACACATCCTAGGGAGCTTGCCTAAGGTCACACACCTAAGAAGTAGGCGTCTGGTCACATTTTTGTCATGGCTGGGAAGGTGGAGGGCAGTGTTACTGGCATCCAGAGGCCAGAGATGATGTTAAACATCCTACAGTACACGGGAACCACAGCAAAGAATTAATTACCTGGCCCCACAAGTTAACAACGCCGAGGCTGAGAAATCCTGCACCACGCTGTAACGCCTCTCCATATCATCTCATGTCATCCCTTCTCGCTCACCATGCCCAATCACACTCCTACATTAGGTTCCTCAAATCCAGGGTCCCCTTCGCCTTGCTCAAAGCCTTTGCATTAGCTGGCTCCTCATTCTCTGGGGCTCGGCTCAAATGCCACTTCCTCAGAGATGTCTTCCCTGATCATCCTATGGTTACTTTCCCTCCGGTTTCATCACTGTGTATTTCTGTTGTAGCAGTCATCTCTACCTAAAATCGTCTTATTTGTTTACTAGTTGACTACCAGTTTGTCACCTAGTAAGTAAAGCAGAAGCATCTTGAGACGGGTATCAGTCCTGTTCACAGCTGTAGGGAACAGGGCCTGATGCAAGGCACTGATGCAAGACCGACATTAATATTTACTGAATGTGTAAATGAAAACCTGGCTTTGAGACTAAAATGGTAAACAAAATCCCCGCCTGTCTGTAGTTAACAGGCTATGGGGTAATCAAACCATAAACAAGTAATTATAAATCACTAAGCCAACAATAGGCCATTTAAGAGGCCAAAGGGGCTACCAACCAACTCTTAACCCAGGGTTAAGGAGCGAATTGTGTTTATGTGCCCTTCTATATGAAGGAGGACTTGGAAAGGCACGGCAGGCAGCATCAACTCTCATCAGCCTGGTTTAAGGCTGGGCTGTAAAATTTCAAATCGGTGCTGGGCGTGGGGATAATGGGCGGGCTGTGATTCAGGCCTGAGGATGTGGTGTCTCGTGCTGGGCTGCTTTTCACGCAAGCAGAACTCTAGGGCCTTCTCTAGGCCGTAGAGCGGATCCCAGGACCCCCACCCGTGCTGTAGGTAGAGGGTGGGGGCACCTCCGTCCCCCTCACCTCCCCCAGAGTACTCACCGCCACTGTCGCCCCGCAGCTAGCTACCGTTGCTATAGCGCCGACAGCGTGCTGGGCTGCTGGCCGTGAGGAGCACGGGAAAAACATGGCAGGCTCCGTTGCCTCCTGGGAAATGTAGTTTTCCTCCGGCCCTCGCCCGCCCTCTCGCTGCGTAGCTGTCGGCCCTGGGAAATTCTCCTGCCCCAAACCCCGAGGCTCTCTCGGGCGTCGCCGCCTTGCATCCTGGGAAGGGTAGTTCTCGAGGCTCTGAAGGAGCATGGAGCTGGGCGGAAGCAGGACGCCGAGAGAACTACATGCAGGAGGCGGGGTCCAGAGCGAGGAATCTACGCGGCTAGCAGTGGCGAAGGCGGCTGTAGCGGCAGCATGAAGCGGACCCCGACCGCCGAGGAACGAGAGCGCGAAGCTAAGGTATGTGGGCTTCTCCAGAGTCTGGGATCTTTGGTGCACGTATAGCTAGGGGCCGGGAACCGGAAGGGCTTGGCTGCCTGGCGAACGGACGCACGGTCTTAAGCCAGGGGATGACAAGGCCTTGTCAGCAAGGGAACCAGAGACATTGGGGTACATTACATTCGTGCTGCTCAGGATGCAGGCCTAGCATCCTGTTGGATCAGCTCACCAATGAGAATCACGACACCCATTTCCTTTTCCTGCTTCTGCACTTCATTCCTTGGTCAGCTTTGTAGCTACCCTGTGCCTCAGTTTACCGGACTCTCAGATGACTGTGATCGTAACAGTTGTGCGTTCTCTTCGGTAATGAGGACGAGATTGGTTCAGATGAAATATCTGTGCGGTCAGATGTATTTATTTGGAACAGTTGTCTCAGTGGTTGCCTGTTTTGTTCTGTGTCTTCAGCACAGCGGGTATGAATCTAACTACAATCCTATTTTCTACCTTTGGGGTTCAGCCTCAGGTAGTTGCCGTTCCATGGGATGGCAATAATAACATCTATAGCGACGTTTTGTTTTGTCATTTGTTACATGCATTTATTTATTGTCATTTATTACAAGCATTTATTACATGTCAGTTTCTGCGTTAAGTTCGTAAAATTTATATTTCATATTCTCACTGCAGCAGATTTCAAGATAGATATTATGCAGATGGAGTATCAACAGCCCTGTTTTACAGGCGAAGCATTGAGGTTCAGAAGAATTGAGTGTTTTTCTCTCTCATTCCCCAAATCAAGTCCTGTTGATTTGTTTAAATACGTCGGTAAACCGGTCCATTTTTTCAATCTCTGCCACCTTGGACCAAGCTACCATTATGTCTTTAATGGATTGTTGCATCAGGCTCCTTATTGGCCTGCACTCACTCTACACACTAACACTCCTTTGTCCCCTCATCCCCTTTCTCACACACAGCCAGTCTCTTCTGCACACTATGGAGTGTGATCTTTTCAAAATGCAAATCTGATCATGTCCCTTTCCTTCCTCCCTCCTCTGCCAACCACCTGTTTAAAAGTTTTCCATGACTTCCTGTTGTTCTCAAGAGAGAGACAGAACCTCACATGGCCTATGATGGCCTGGACATCCCACATGACATTCTGCCCACTCTTCGCCCATCAGCCACGTTGGCCTTTTTAAAAGGCCCTCTTTTCTGCTCTCTCTGGTTACATAGCCTTTACACATGCTGTTATGTTGCCTACTCTATATTAGGCAAATATTAGAAGTGAGAACCAATTATAAATATAACACACAGTTCTTGCTCTTGTAGCATTTCGAATCCTACAAGTGAGTTTGTCTTAGGGAATACTTCTATGGATTTAAAATATAAAATCTGCCCTATAATGACCTGAGTTATGACCAGGTTGCACTGGGGACCTGAAGTTTCCATGCTAGGGTCTGCCTGTGATATGGACAGAATACTGAAGATGGGTTCCACAGGGGGAAAAGGAGGGGAAGGGAAGATTCTTTTGCATTAGTCCGCAACAGTGTAAAGGAAGAGAGAAATGTCATCCAGTGGCATTGTGTATGATGTCTTTCTCACCTTTTAGCTTTACATTTGTGTTATCCATCTATTCTGTTAAGATTTATTGAGCACCTATTATTTATTTGCTAGACACTGGGATTATGACTTTAGCTAAGATAGAATCCATGCACAAAGAAGCTTTTACTCTACTGAAACCATAACCGTTGCCTGTGAGATAGTTATTCATGTCTTCCACATTTTACAGATGTGGAAACCAAGGCTTAAGGAAATCATGACTTGCCCAAGGCCACTTGGTTGCTATGTGGAACTAGGGCTCAGAACCAGGTCTATCGGACTCAAAGCTTTTTTCCATTTTCTGCTGGTGAAACATGTTGAATTGATAGAGCAAGTTGTCTTCCTGTTTTCTTTAAAGAAGTTCTTTGATATTTATTTAAAATTTGCTTATGACAGTATCATCGGTTAGAACAAAGTATAGGCAATTGAGTTTTAAATCTTAAATAGGAGATGTTCAGTTACTCATGACCTAATTTCTCATATTCTAATCAACTTTATTGAGGCGTAATTTACATACAATAATTTGCACCCGTTTATAATGTACAATTTGATGAGTTTGACAGGTGTATACACCTGCAAAACCACCATCATCGTTGACATAGACAACAGTTCAGTCCCTTCTAGAAATTTCCTCTTGCTAATTTGCAGTCAGTGTCTTCCCCTACCTTGGCTCCCAAGCAACCACTGATAATGTTTTCTTTTGCTGTAGATGAGTCCATATTTTCTAGAATTTCATACCAATGGAAACATACGGTATGAACTCTTGAGTCTATTTTCATTAAGCATAATGATTTTTGAGACTTATTCATGTTGTCATGTATATATCAATAGTTCATTCCTTTTTATTGCTGAGTGATAGTCTACTGTGTGGATTTACCACATATTGTTTATTCATTCACCTGTTGCTGAAGAACATTTGAATTGTTTCTGGTGTGGGGCTGTTATGTAAAAAATGCTGCTGTGACTATTCCTGTATAAATCTTTGTCTTTCTTTCTATTGGGTAAACACTGAGAATTCCAATTGTTGAGTTCTCTGTTTAGCCTTCTAGGAAACTGCCAAAGTGATTCTGCCATTTGTGTTAGTTTTCTAGTGCGGCTGGAACAAGTTACCACAAACCTGGTGTCTTAAAACAAATTTATACTCTCTTAGTTCTAAAGGTAAGTCTGGATGCAAGGTTTTGATAGGTCATGGTCCCTCTGGAGGCTCTAGGGGAGAACCCTTCCTTGCCTCTTGTAGCTTCTGGTGATTCCTGGCATTTCTTGGTTTGGGCAACTTAACTTTATTTGGCTTCTGTGTTCCCCTGGCCACCTTCTCTGTGTTTCTGTGTGTCAAATCTCCCCCCCTCCTTTCTCTAGTAAAGACACCAGTCATTATATTTAGGGCCTACCCTAAATCCAAGATGATCTTAATCTCAAGATCCTCCATTTAATTACATCTACAAAGACCCCTTTCCCAGAGCAGGTCACAGTGACAACTACCATGGGTTAAGATTGGACATGTCATTTTGGGGAATGTTTTACACACCCAGTACACCATTTTGTATCTCCATCGGCTGTGTACGAGAATTCTAGTTGCTCTGTGACCTCCCCAATGCTTAGTGTTGTCAGTCTCTAAAATTTTAGCCATTCTAATGGACGTGTAGTGGTATCTCATGGTGGCTTTAATTAGCATTCAGTGATGACTAATGAGGTTGAGTATCTTTTCTAAAAAGCTGTTGAGGTACAATTTTTGTACTGGCAAAACTCACCTATTTTAAGTGGACAGACAATTCAGTGATTTGTAGTGTATTTACAGAGTTGCGCAACAATCAACATAATTTTATTTTAGAACGTTTTCATCATCCCCTAAAGAAGGTGTGTATTCATTTGTAGTTAATCTCCATTTCCACCCCCCTCCCCCCCCCCCGCCCCGATCCCTAGGCAACCGCTAATCATTTATTCTCAAGATTTGCCTTTTCTGTGGGGCGCCTGGGTGGCGCAGTCGGTTAAGCGTCCGACTTCAGCCAGGTCACGATCTCGCGGTCCGTGAGTTCGAGCCCCGCGTCGGGCTCTGGGCTGATGGCTCAGAGCCTGGAGCCTGTTTCCGATTCTGTGTCTCCCTCTCTCTCTGCCCCTCCCCCGTTCATGCTCTGTCTCTCTCTGTCCCAAAAATAAATAAATGTTGAAAAAAAAAATTAAAAAAAAAAAAGATTTGCCTTTTCTGGAGATTTCCTGTGAATGGAATCAGGCAATAGGTGGCCTTTTGTGTTTGGTTTCTTTCACTCAACACGATGTTTTGAGAGGTTCATCCGTGTTGTAGCACGTATCCGTACTTTGTTCCTTTTTGTTACTGAATAGTGTAATATTCAAGTGTATGAATACACTGCATTTTGTTTAATCCGTTCACCAGTTGATGGATATTTGGGGTTATTTATACGTTTTGGCTATTATGAAAAATGCTGCTGTGAACATATACTACTTTTTTTATATGGACATATATTTTCCTTTAAGCTCTTGGATAGCTGCCTAGGAGTGGAATTGCTGGTCCCATGGTAAATCTATGTTTAACATTTTAAGAAAGTACTGTACTGTTTTGGTATGAATCTCGGAGTCCTCCCCAATTTTTATGTTGAGATCCTAATCCCCAAGGTAATGGTATTAGGAGGTAGGGCCTTCAGAGGTGATTAAGAATGGGATTAATGCCCTTGTAAGAGAGGCCTGAGAGAGCCCCTCACCCCTTCTGCCGTGTTAGGACACAACCAGAAATTTGGAGTCTGCAACCCAGAAGGAGGTCCTCACTAGAACCTGACCATGCTGGTACGTAGATCTTGGACTTCCAGCCTTTGGGACGGTCCATTTCTGCTGTTCATAAGCCATCCAGTCTGTGGTATTTTGTTACAGCAGCCTGAATGGGCTAAGACATTGTTTTCCAATACGGACACACCATTTTATGTTTGCACTAGCGATGCTTGAGGGTTCCAATTTCTTCACATACTTGTCACCTCCTGCTACTGTCATTTAGATTATAGCTATCTTAGTGTGCAGCGACATCTCATTGTGGTTTTGATTTTCATTTCCCAAACGTCTGACGATGCAGAGCTTCTCATGTGTTTATTGACTATGTAGATATTTGTTTTTGTGAAGTGTCTGTTCTAATCTTCAGCTCTTTTTTTTTTTTTTTTTTGGCTGGATTGTCTTCTTAATATAAAGTGTTAGGAGCTCTTTATATTTTCTAGATATAAATTCTTTGTCAGCGATATGTATTGTGAACATTGTTTTCCAGGCTTTTAGTTTACTTAATGGTTTTTTGAGGAGCGAAAGTACTTAATTTTGATAAAGGTCCAATTTATTGATATTGCTTTTTATGATTAATGCTTTTTGTGTCATATCGGTGAAATCGTTACCTATCCCAAGGTCACAAAGATTTCTTGTTTGCTTTTTAAATTAAACTTTATCATCCCCATAATGGGTAATTACTTTTGGTTTTTCTTTTTGAAATAGCTTAGATTGTATTTTCTTCTTGTGATTGCTTATATACAGGCTTTTATACAGTTTCCAAGTTTGGAGGGTGAATAAAAAGGCTGGACAAATGTTATCTAGCTTTTCATGATAACATTTATTTAATCTATGTTCAAGGGTAAGAGAACAGCAAGGTATATTCATGCGTTTTTTTCGTAAGACATACAGTGGTATGGTCCAGATTAGTATTTGATAGTCTGAGTTGGAGCCACGCCCTTTAAAATTTCCTTGCTGTTGGGAGGGAGGGTTGGCATGTGCTTCAGTTTCTCCTGACAGAAAATGGAGTCAAGAATGGTTGCTTCTGTCCAAATGGCTAATAGACACATGAAAAAATGCACAGCATCACTCATCATCAGGGAAATAGAAATCCAAACCACAAGGAGATACCACCTCACACGTGTCAGAATGGCTAAAATTAACAACTCAGGCAACAACAAATGTTGGCGAGGACGCGGAGAAAGATTTCGCACTGCTAATCTTTGCAGTGCAAGCTGCAAGCAGCCACTCTGGAAAATACTATGGAGGTTCCTCAAAAAATTAAAAATAGAACTACCCTACGACCCAGCAATTGCACTACTAGATATTTATCCAGAGGATGCAGGTGTGCTATTTTGAAGGGACACAGGCTCCCCAATGTTTCTAGCAGCACTATCGACAATAGCCAAAGTATGGAAAGAGCCCAAATGTCCACTGATGGATGAATGAATGGATAAAGAAGATGTGGTATATATATATATATATATATATATATATATATATATATACACAATGGAGTATTACTCAGCAATCAAAAAGAATGAAATCTTGCCATTTGCAACAACACGGATGGAGCTAGAGTGTATTATGCTAAGTGAAATTAGTCAGAGAAAGACAAATATCATATGACTTCACTCAAATGTGGAACTTAAGATAGAGAGCAGATGAACATAAAGGAAGGGAAGCAAAAATAATATAAAAACAGGGAAGGGGGACAAACAATAAGAGGCTGAAATACGGAGAACAAACTAAGGGCTGCTGGAGGGGGTATGGGTGGGGGATGGGCTGAATGGGCAAGGGGCATTAAGGAGGACGCTTGTCGGGATGAGCACTGGGTGTTATATGTAAATGATGAATCACTAATTCTACCCCTGAAATCATTATTGCACTATATGCTAACTAACTTGGATGTAAATTTAAAAAAAAAAAAAAGAGAGGAAAGAAAAGAATGGCTGCCTTTGTGGGTGCCGTGAGGGTCCGGTGTGATTAGGTTTGGTCACTGTGCCAGGGACACAGTAGGTATGGCCTCAAATGAGTTTGGTTGTCCAGAGAGCCCTCTGCTAATGCAGAGCTGCCCCCATGTTTCTGTTTTGTTTTTTTTTTTTCAGATGACATAATTTATTATTTTACAACGATTTAAAATTTATAGAAGAGCTGCGAGAGTAGAACAAAGAGCTCTGCTAGGCCTGTCGTGTGGATTCCCGGTTGTTAATGTCTTGCCACATTTGCTTTTTCACTTTCTCTCACCCTATATAGACACACAGGAACCACTATTACTATTTTTTTAATGAACCATTACAGAGGAAGTTGGAAAACCTTAATCCTCTTTACCTCTGAATACTTCAGCATCTATTTACTAAGAACAAGGACATTCTCTTACATAGAAACATAGTGAATTGTCAAGTTCAGGAAAGTTAACATTGATAAAATACTCCATTTAATCCAAAGTCCATATGCAAATTTTGTGAATTGTCCTAATAATTTCTTTTCTAGCATTTTTTTTCCTGGCCCAGGTTCCAATCCAGGAGCACACACTACTTTTCATTGTCATGCATCTGGTTTCTTTTAACCTCCTTTAATCTGGTCTCCTTAATTTGGTTCCTTATGCTTTTCTTTTTCTTTCATGACAATTGACATTTGTGATGAGGAAGGCGTTGTTGACATTTGTGATGACTACAGGATATTTGTTTTGTACACTATCTCAGGATTCTTATTTGATATTTCCTAATGAGATTCAGATTATGCATTTTTGGCACGTATGTTTTTGCGGAAAGGTAGGGGCCATTCGAGTTCACACATTTACAACTCACGTATTCATCCTGCCTGTAAATGTGTTTTACTTGGCCCAAACTATGTTTGAAAGTTTCTGAGTTATTTTCTAATACAAAGTTGAGATAAAAATCTGGATGTCTGGCTCTCCTGAAAGCTAGACTATCTGGCAACACCTGGCCCGCACTGTAGTAACTACAGCTGAATATTGGCTCCCCCTTTAGATGGGAAATGGATTTTCCATTTTGCTACACTCCCGCTTTGCCCATTAGCAATAAAATTGTGGTGATAGTTACGGTCATGGTGAGAATTAAGTGTGATATATGTTAAGCACCTGGAACATTCTAGCATGTTTTCAAAGTAGATGTTGTTACCACCATCATGTCATTGGCATCATCATTTCCACCTGTCTGATCCCCATAGCTATTTTAGCCTATATTCAGAATAGTCATGCGGTAAAAACTTAGGTCAGCTAATTGGACAGATTTTTCTCAACTGGGGTTCCACTAACTTCTGTCCTATGCCTCTCAAATGGTATAAAGTGTGTACCACCTTTGGAGGAATTAAGAAAATAGTCATTCAAACCATTTTCTGTGTTCTGTGGTTCAGATGAGGAATCTAGTTAAGTACCAGATTTGGTACTTTGGGGGCACATGGGGAAATATGGCAGATTTGGTCCCATGGAACTGGCCACTTTTCCATGAAAGGTAATAATTAAACAGGTACCAACAGTGGAGTGCTGTGTTTTATCATGGGAGCAGGACATGATAGCAAGGAGGATCTATTGTGCTATGGAGGTTTTGGAATTCCTTCCTCAGGAAGATCTATTTAACCTGGTCTTGGCGTCACGGAATTCCTTCCTAAGATCTGTCTAAGGATGTATCCTTATAAGACACCTGAGACTCCTTTTGAAGTTGTCCAGAAATATTAGAACTGTTTTTTTGTTTTTTTTTTATATTCCAGTTAACGCAATGTTGTATTCATTTCAGGTGTACAGAATAGTGATTCAACAGTTTTATACATTACTCAGTGCTCATCATGATAAGTGTACTCTTTTTGTTTTTTTCCCCCTATAATAGCTAAATTAACTGCTTTACTATTATTTTTTAAAATTTTACTTAAATCCAAGTTAGTTACCACATAGCATAGCTCGAACTCACAAACCGTGAGATCGTGACCTAAGCCGAAGTCAGATGCTTGACTGACTGAGCCACCCAGGCGTTCCCTTCTATCTCTGTTTTTATTTTTCTTTCCCTTCCCCTATCTTCATCTATTTTGTTTAAATAATTTTTTTTAATGTTTATTTATTTTTGAGAGAGAGAGGCAGAGCATGAGTGGGGGAGGGACAGAGAGAGAGAGGGAGACACAGAATCCGAAGCAGTCTCCAGGCTCTGAGCTGTCAGCACAGAGCCCAACACGGGGCTCGAACCCACGAACTGTGAGATCATAACCTGAGCCGAAGTTGGATGCCCAACCGACTGAACCACCAGGTGCCCCAATCTGTTTTGTTTTTTAAATTACACATGAGTGAAATCATAAGGTATTTGTCTTTCTCTGACTGATGTATTTCACTTAGCATAATACTTTCTGGTTCCATCCACGTTGTTGTAAATGGCAAGATTGCATTCTTTTTGATTGCCAAGTAATATTCCATTGTTTATATATATGTATATCTATATGTCTATATATCTATATATCCATATCTACATCTATGTCTGTATACCACATCTTTGCCCATTCATCAGTTGGTGGACATTTGGGTTCTTTCCATAATTTGGCTAATGTTGATAGTGCTGCTATAAATATTGGGGTACATGTGCTCCTTCGAATCAGCATTTTTGTGTCCTTTGGATAAATACTTAGTAGTGCAATTGCTGGGTCATAGGGTAGCTCTATTTTTAATTTTTTGAGGAACCTCCATACTGTTTTCCAGAGTGGCTGCACCAGTTTGCATTCCCACCAATGATGCTTAAGCGTTCCACCTTTCTCTGCGTCCTTGCCAACATCTGTTCTTTCTTGAGCTGTTAATTTTAGCCATTCTGACAGGTGTCAGGTGGTATCTCATTGTGATTTTCATTTGATAATGAATGATGTTGAGCATTTTTTCATGTGTCTGTTAGCCATCTGGATGTCTTCTTTGGAAAAGTGTCTATTCATGTCTTTTGCCCATTTCTTCACTGGCTTATTTGTTTTTTGGGTGTTGAGTTTGAGAAGTTCTTTATAGATTTTGGATATTAACCCTTTATCTGATATGTTGTTTGCAAATGTCTTCTTCCATTCTCTAGGCTGCCTTTTAAGTTTGTTGATTGTTTCCTTCACTTTTTGTCTTGATGAGGTACCAGTAGTTCATTTTTGCTTTTGTTTTCCTTGCCTCTGAAGACCTGTTTAATAACTTGTGGCCAAGGTCAAAGAGGTTGTTGCCTGTTTTCTCCTCTAGGATTTTGGTGCTTTCCTGTCTCACATTTAGGTCTTTTATCCATTTTGAGTTTATTTTTGTGTATGGTGTAAGAAAGTGGTCCAGGTCCATTCTTCTGCTGTCGCTGTTTAATTTTCCCAGCACCATTTGCTGAAGAGATTTTCTTTTTTCCATTGGATAGTCTTTACTGCTTTGTTGAAGATTAGTTGGCCATACATTTCTGGGTCCATTTCTGGGTTCTCTGTTCTGTTCCATTAATCGATGTGTCTGTTTTTTGTGCCTGTACCATACTGTCTTGATGATTACAGCTTTGTAATACAGCTGGAAGTCTAGAATTGTGATGCCTCCAGCTTTGGGTTTCTTTTTCGACATTGCTTTGACTATTTGGGTCTTTTCTGGTTCCATAAAAATTTTAGAATTGTTTGTTCTAGCTCTGTGAAGAATGCTAATATTATTTTGATGGGGATTGCATTGAATGTGTAGATTGCTTTGGGTAGCATCAACATTTTAACAATATTTGTTCTTCCAATCCATGAGCATGTAATGTTTTTGCATTTCTTTGTGTCTTCAGTTTTTTCCACAAGCTTTCGGTAGTTTTCAGTGTGTAGATCTTTCACCTCTTTGGTTAGGTTTATTCCTAGGTATTTTATGGTTTTTGGTACAATTGTAAATGGGATCTATTCCTTGATTTCTCTTTCTGCTGCTTCATTATTGGTGTATAGAAATGCAACCGATTTCTGTGCATTGATTTTATATCCTGTGACTTTGCTGAATTGATGTATCAGTTCTAGCAGTTTTTGGTGAAATCTTTTGGGTTTTCCACCTAGAGCATCATATCATGTGGAAAGAGTGAAAGTTTGAGCCCTTCCTTGCCGATTTGGATACCTTTTATCTCTTCTTGTTGTCTGACTGTTGAGACTAGGACTTCCAGTACTATGTTGAACAACAGTGGTGAGAGAGGACGTCCCTGTCTTGTTCCTGACCTTGGTGGGAAAGCTGTCAGTTTTTCCCCATTGAGGATGATATTAGCTGTGGGTCCTTATGTATGGCCTTTATGAGGTTTAGGATGGTAAGTGTCTCTTAATCCCCTTCACCTGTTTGACCCATCCACCACCTACCACCCCTCTGGTAACCGTCTCTTTGTTCTCTATAGTCATGAGTCTGTTTTTTGGTTTGTCTTTTTTTCCCTTTGTTTCTTTGTTTTGTTTCTTAAATTCCACATATAAGTAAAATCATGTTATTTGTGCTTCCCTGACTTATTTTCACTTAGCATTATACGCTCTAGCTCCAACTGTGTCATTGCACAAGGCAAGAGTTCATTCTTTTATATGGCTGAGTAATATTTCACTCTCATTATATATATCTCATCATCTTTATCCATTCATCTATTGATGGACACCTGGGCTGCTTCCATCATTTGGCTATTGTCAATAATGCTGCAATAAACATGAAGGTGCATGTATTCCTTTGAATTAGTGTTTCTGTATTTTTTTGGTAAATACCAAGCAGTGCAGTAGCTGGATCGTAGGGTAGTTCTGTATTTGACTTTTCGAGGAACCTCCACACTGTTTTGCACAGTAGCTGCACCAATTTGCATTCCCATCAACAGTGCGAGAGGGTTCTTTTTTCCCACATCCTTGTCAACCTTGTTGTTTCTTGTGTTTTTGATTTTAGCCATTCTGAGAGGTATGAGGTGATATCTCATTGTAGTTTGGATTTACATTTCCCTGATGAGGAGTGATGTTGAACAGCTCTTCCTGTGTCTGTTGGCCATCTGGATGTCTTCTTTGGAGAAATGTCTGTACTTGTCTTCTGCCCATTTTTTAGTTGGGTTATTTGTTTTTTTTGGGTATTGAGTTTTATAAGTTCTTTATATATTTTGGATACTAACCCTTTATTGGATATGTCATTTGCAGATACCTTCTCCCATTTGGTAGGTTGCCTTTTGATTTTGTGTATTTTTTCCTTTGCTGTGCAGAAACTGTTTAGTTTGATGAACTCCCAATAGTTAATTTTTCCCTTGCCTCAAGAGACGTATCTAGAAAAACGTTGTTATGACTGATGGCAGAAAAATTACTGCCTATCCTCTCTTCTAGGATTTATATGGTTTCAGGTCTCACATTTAGGTCCTTAATCTATTTTGAGTTAATCTTTTTTTATGGTATAAGAAAGTTGTCCAATTTCACTTGTTTGCATGTAGCTATCCAGTTTTCTCAACGCCATTTGTTGAAGAGACTTTCCCATTACATATTCTTTCCTCCTTTGTCAAAGGTTAGATGACCCATATACTCATGGGTTTGTTTCTGTGCTTTCTGTTCTGTCCCATTGGTCTATATGTTTATTCTTGTGCCAGTGCCATACTATTTTGATTACTACAGCTTTGTAGTATAACTTGAAATCTGTAGTTGTGATGCCTCCGTCTTTGTTTTTCTTTTTCAAAATTGTTTTCACTATTTGGGATTTTTTGTGGCTTCATACAAATTTTAGGATTCCTTGTTCTAGTTCTGTAAAAAGTGCCATTGGTATTTTGATAGGGTATTAGAACTGTTTTTCAGTCATGGAGTGAAAAGGTGTAGATGTTGAATTCCAAGTTCATTTCAAAGGTTCCTATGGATAAGATCATCTTTTTAAAAAATACTGAAAATATAACTAGTTAAGATTTATTACTGAGAGGGCTGTACACTTATTAGGAACATGATAATTTTGTTTAATGTACACTTTTTTTTTTTTTTCAACATTTATTTATTTTTTGGGACAGAGAGAGACAGAGCATGAACGGGGGAGGGGCAGAGAGAGAGGGAGACACAGAATCGGAAACAGGCTCCAGGCTTTGAGCCATCAGCCCAGAGCCTGACGCGGGGCTCGAACTCACGGACCGCGAGATCGTGACCTGACTGAAGTCGGACGCTTAACCGACTGCGCCACCCAGGCGCCCCAGTAATGTACACTTTTATCAGTGAAGGAACATATCCAGAATAAACTTGCTGTTTCAAATAAAAATCATTAACAAAGTCTTCTGTTTTGGTGGCTATTTTCTTGATATCATTTAATAAGATAAACCTTATGTTATACTGTCTAGTGAGTTATAAATATGATAGTGGAATAAAAGGAAGTTTGTGGTTTGTGTATGTGTTCATTGGGTCTTTTTACTTCAGTTTTATTTTATGTTTTTTGCAGTTTGGCATTTTAGTAAGGTTCTGGAAAGGTTCTTTTGGTCCCTACCTTCACTATGGACCATCCTGGATTATATTGCCGGCTTATCTGTCACAGATTTAGGAAACTGAATGTAGAACATTTTTGGTGGTGGCCAATGACCAGCCGACTTAAAAAATTAAAACTTCTCCTGCCGTATTCCAGTGTGTGATCCGCCCCCCCCCCCCAAATGTCTCTCTTTATCTTTTGCTTGATCTCTCTTCGAGTGTATGGCTCAACCTTTAATCACTATTTAGTAGTTTGGATTGCCTTCTCTAGATAGAAGGGTTAGTTTATTCATGGTTTCCAAAACACTTTAAGTATTTTTCCTTGAAAAGTTAACTAGCTAACCCACTGAGTCACATTGAATTCTTGTTACTTTGTATTACCATGTTTGTGTTGGTTTTGAAAACTAAATAGCCATTTGAAAAGTCTTAGACGCTTTAGACAGCTTCTCTGAAGACTGCGTTGGTGTCTTTCTTATTCATCCTTCCTTCTCTGTATTGTACCCAGCAGAGTATCCTGCACATAAGAGACATTTGTAAGTGTCTGTTGAAGATTGAATGGTTGAGAGCCTCCAGTATCTGATACAGGTTACATGTGACCCTTAATAATGATCGTATTGGCTCCCCGGCTGCCGATTGGATTCTATTGTGGTTAAGTCTGGCAATACAGGTATTGGCATTTAGACTGTTTGCTTCGAGAAAGTAGATACCGTGGGTAGTTTTGTTCTTCACCATTGTATCCCTGGCACTTCACACTGTTCCAGGCACGTAGTAAATATCGCATACAAATTTATCAAAAGAATGAGTGAATTCCCCCAAAGCATCACCCGTTACTATTGGTCATTAGGCTTTGCCCTAGTGAGAGCTGAAGCTGGAACCTGAAAGAAAGAATGCAAAATGGTTAAATATGGATTTTAAATTACTTGACACACCATAGGTATAGGTATTATTGTTGAGAAATAGGATTCTTCTCTTCGGCACATGCTTTAGCAACTGCCAACAATTGTTTTCTAGTGCTCCCTTTAAATTTAAGATGCTAATTTACCCTGGAGGATTGGTGTATTTTGTCGGTGCTAGTTTATTATGGCAGATTTCTTGATAAAGTTACATTTAAATTATGACTTTCTAATCTCTAGAAGACAAGAACTTTATAGTTGAGGTGGTACTTTTGGAACCTTAAAAAAAGGTGCAGTTCAGAGAAGGTAAATTTAGAGTTCTGCTAACCACATTCATGTGACCTTCTGTTATATACTCACTGATTTTGTATTATTTTACAAAACTGTCTCACCAGTTGATTTTCCAGTGGAAGCTGGGAGGAATCTTGGGGATTTTGGGGCCGGGTTAGGAAACGTTCAGGAGATTAAGATTGGCATCGGTAGGAAGTTTCCACACCCTTGGCCTTGGCATCGTGTTTCTCTTGCAAGGCCAGTGCATGTTTGAAAGCTGAACCTTGCATAGGTGCTCTAGGCTCGCATTTTTGTTTGTGCTGTGAGCATCTGTCCTGTTGCCATTATGATCATTTATTTGCTCTGTAGTTTTGGAAATGACCTGCTTGCAAAGGGACCATGCCTTCCTTTATGCTAAAGAACTGCCATATGGATAAATGGCAGTTGAGATCCTTTACAGCTGGTAGAAACGAAGTAGAAAACTCAGTCTGAAGGACCAAATTGTGTTGCAGCTGATCTGAGGGAGAGAGATGTTGCCAGTGCATGAGTGTTTTCATAACCGTTTGTGATCAGAAAATTTGGTGCTCTGATTTCTGCATTAGCCCTAAGTCTGCCCTTTGGCGCCTTCATTTAGTGACTGGATCATTCAAGGCTGAGCCTCAAGGGCCAGCATTTCTCTAATAATCATATAAAATGGGCTGATGTGGCAACCTTAGCTCACTGTTGAATTGGGCATGATTAAAGTCTCAAGGCTGTATTAATATGGATTTTCTGTTTCTGTGCACCGCAGTCCATTATCTCATTGTTTTCCAGTTTGCCATTTTTTGAAAACAGAGATGGAACATTTTGCTGACGATTTTTTTTTCTTCCCTGTCAGCGCGAACGTTCTGTTTTTGTTTTGTGTTTGGCTAGAGACTAGCATCAGGCAAATGAATGAAAACATTCCAGTTTATGTGGACTCTAGCCTGTTGTCACGTCAATCTTGTTATTTAGGTAAATAGTTGGCAGTTTTTTGCAGGATCGGCAGCCAATATGCTGCGAGCGGTTTTTGTTTTAGTCACATTATTGACTGGTAACACTATTAATGAGACAATAATTGGCAAATTGTACCGTGGCCGTTGTTCTCATGAAACACGATCCTCGTGTTGGAGGCAGCCAGGCCGAGGAGTTGCCTCTGCAGCCTGGAAGGAGAGGAAAGGATGAGTAGCCAGTGTGCCCAGCTTTTAAATTCATCAGACCCCTGCTGCTTAAATTGCCCCAGCTGTTAATGCTGGAACCATTACTGTAATGGACTCAGCAAATGAAGGAGAACGAAGACACGCACACTTTATTACCAGAGGGGCAATTTTCTCTTCATCTGTAATGGCAGCGGTGCCTCATATTGATCAGACCATCAAGATACTAATCCTCTGTAAAATTACTTGTTATAACTGAAAATGTGTTAATCCAAATCAGTCTGTGTCCTGACTGTCTACTTACTATTGAATACAGACTATCAGATGGTTTATTTTTCATGATTTAAAGCCTCTGCCCCGAAAATGGTTGGCGTTTCCCTCGCAACACTGAGTGCTTAATCTTAGCTGCAGCCCAGGGTTGTCTTTTTGTTTTAAACAGAACATCACCCACTTAATTAAGGAGTGAGTGTCTGTCTTGCTGTCTGAGTTATGCTGGTGTTTTATGTTCCCCTGGATTTATTAAGCGTCTTGTTTTACATTCAGTCTGTGGTTTGTGCTGTAAATAAAAATAGGCCCATCTTGCACATATTAGAAATTTGCAGGTAGCAAATGTCAATAAGTACCAGGGATGTAAGGTGCTTTGATTTATATTTCAGACACCACGTTGTGCTTTGTCGATTGAACCCATAGGCAGGATGCATCCTGGTGTCTTCTGTGTAGCAGATGTGTTTTTGCATCGTTGTCTGAGAAAGTTTATGGTTATTTCTGCATCCTTGGTTCAGTAGATTGCTTTTTAGACAATGAGGCATATCTACTCCCCCTCCTTGTGTTTTGTGAAATGACTATAGCTAGGAATCGTCCTAAGAAGACCTGTTAAAAACTCAGTTTTATCTTCCTTAATATTTAGAATTGTAAGAATTACTCCTTAAAATTTCCATTGTAGTCTCTACCTACATTATATGTTTACCTGTACACAGGCTCAGATGCTCTCCTTGTGGTATTTTTATTCATTCTTCTATATTGTCATTGCTCAGAGCACTTGTATGTATGGCATTCTCTTTAGAGTTCCTTCAGAGATACTTAACCAGTACTCTTTGTTGTGCCAAGAATTGTGTTAGAGGCTGGAAATGCAAAGATGAGTAAGATATAATCTTTGCCATGGAGGACCTCGGCTCAGTGAGCAAATGATTACGGTAATTGCAGGGTAGCAAGTGGTGAAAGCCTCCTGTGAATGTAGTTCCTGGAAGTGGATACCAGGTATGGGTGCAATAGTAAAATCAGCCTCATCGATTTTTCTTGTGTTACCAAAAGCAGAACTGTGCAGTTTAATCACACTTTAAGACTTGCGGCTGAATGATTCCTAGCTGTTTGATAGAAATCTCGTCTTTTCTCACTTTTACTGCCCCCTGGAGACCGTCAAAGGAAGGATTTCCAAAAATGTTTTGATCAGTGACCACATTTTTGGATATGTATAGTTTCCCACGGAGACTACTTTAAAGGGGATAGTGCTTATTTGATTGTTTATGTTCTGACATATATATTGTAAATCAGTCTTGTTGCTTTATAGTATAGTTTATCAGGAGAGACAGTAGCCTGTTGTGTGTTTCAGAGTATGGATTTTGCACCCAGTCGGCCTTGTTTTCTCCCTAGCTTCTCTACTTACTAGCTGAGCGATCTTGGCCAGCTCACCTCATCTCCTGGAGCCTCAATCTTCAACTGTAAAATGGAGATGATAATAATAGTCTAAGGATGAAATGATTTAATATATAGAAAGTATTTAGAATAGCGTTGGGTAAATATAAGTGTTTTGTAAGCATTAGCTGTGATTAATATTACCGTGGATGTGACTTTAGGTAGTGAAATTATTTTTAACATGCGGCTAATGAAAGACAGCTTTGTAAATGTATGACAACAATATGTGGGGCACAGATAATTAAGCATTTCTTATTTAAAACATTATTTTTCCCAATTACATGATAGTTTGTTATATTAGAAAAATTTAAAAATACAAAAAAATACCAAGCAGGAAAAAAAAAGCCTATAATTTTCCAGGGATAACCTCTGTGTTAGTATATTGGTGTATTTGTTAAAATACTATATTATTCTTATTATGCCTATTATATGCCCAGTATATCACTGTGAGCCCAGTTTTATCTACAACATATTTATATAAGATACTTTAAACAAAACATAAAGTGTTTCATCATATGGATTTTCATTATGTACTATTTCATCATACGGATTTTTTTTTCCTGCTATTATAAATTATCTCTCAGTGACCATTCTTGCACATAAATCTTTGTGCAAACCTCTGGTATTTTCCACAAGGTAAATTAAAAAAAGGCAAATTGTCAGGTTAACATTTGTAAAGAGTTTTAGTTTGCACTGTCAGATTGCCCCCCAGAGAGGTGATGCCAGTTTCTACTGTAAGAAACACTGCCTGAGAATACACGTTTGTTATGTCCTCTCCAACCCTGAGAATTAGCATAAAGTAAAAATATATGCCAATTTGGAGGAGGTGAAGTAGGAGCTCATTGTAGAACTAATTTGAATTTTCTTCCCCCCCCCCATTTGTATTTTCTTAATTACTGAGTATATGGTTGAATTCCCTCTCATCGTGTTTATTGACCAACAATATATTTCTTTTGTGATTTGCTTGTTTATATAGCCTTTGTCCATTTTGGTAATGTGTGTTTGTCTTTTCCTGTTGATTTGTAAGACTACTTCGTAAATATTAGGGATGTTATTTTTCGTTAATCAACTGATGGAAATACTTTTCCTAGTTTGTTTGTTGCCTGCCTTCTACTTTTGAATTTTTATTATTCAAAAATTTTTTGTTCTTTATGTATAGGGAAACTTTTCCCACCTAATTATCAGTTGAATTAGTCACTTATGTGTCCTAGGTATTTTGTGTTTTAATATTAAAAAAAAGTTTTTTTAATCTTTATTTATTTATTAAAAAATTTTTTTAAATGTTTTTATTTATTTTTGAAGGAGAGAGAGACAGAGCATGAGCAGGGGAGGAGCAGAGAGAGAGGGAGACATAGAATCCGAAGTAGGCTCTAGGCTCTAAGCTATCAGCACAGAGCTTGGTACGGGGCTTGAACTCACGAACTGTGAGATCATGACCTGAGGCGAAGTTTGACACTTTACTGACTGAGCCACCCAGGCACCCCTAATCTTTATTTATTTTTGAGAGAGAGAGAGGAGCAGGGGAGGAACAGAGAGAGAGGGAGACACAGAATCCAAAGCAGGCTCCAGGCTCCGAGCTGCCAGCACAGAGACTGACGCGGGGCTCGAACTCACGTTTGTGAGATCATGACCTCCTCAGCTGAAGTCGGACCCTCAAACGACTGAGCCACCCAGGCACCCCTATATTTTTATATCATTCTTGTAACGCATCTAGAATTTAGTTGGTGTATGAAATGGAGTAGCTATCTAACTTTTCCTCCCAGGTGGTTCACCAGTTTCCACCTTGGAATTATGCAAATTAATTGACTGATTTGAATGCTGAAATACTCAGATCTGCTTTTTGTTTGTTTTTATTTTGTTTTATTGATTCTTTTGTTTTGTCTCTTGTTCTTGATACACCATTTTAATTACCAGAGTTTCATGATGCCTTCCAGTTTCTAGCAGTACAAGACCTGCATGACTGTTCTTTGTTTTTAGAAGTTCTTTGGCTCTTCTTTTTTAAGGAGGAGACAACTTAACAATTTTTCCAGATAAATTTAAAATATCACTTTTTTAAGTCTCTTGGGTACATCATCCCTTTAGTATTTTAATTATTATTGCATTAAATTTATAACCTAACTTGGAAAGAACTGAAATAGGGGCGCCTGGGCGGCTCAGTCAGTTAAGTGTCCAACTTCAGCTCAGGTCATGATCTCATGGTTCATGAGTTCAAGCTCTGCATCAGGCTCCCTGCTGACAGCTCAGAGCCTAGAGCCTGCTTTGGATTTTGTGCCTCCCTCTCTCTCTGCCCCTCCCCTGCTAGCACTCTTTCTCTCTCTCAAAAATAAACATTAAAAAAAAAACAAAACAAAAAGAAAGAACTAATTATGGCAAAAAATTTTTCTCATCTGAGTTGCCTGGGTGGCTCAGTCGGTTAGGTGTCCGACTCTTGGTTTCAACACAGGTCATGATCTCGTGGTTAGTGAGTTTGAGCCCTGCATTGGGCTCCACACTGACAGTGTGGATACTGTTTGGGATTTTTCCTCTCTCCCTCTCTCTCCGCCCCTCCCCCACTTTCACTCGCTCTCTCAAAAATAAACTTAAAAAATTTTTTTTTCTCATTCCACAATGTGATTTGTCTTTATATTTATTTAAGCTCTCTTTCATGGTCCTCATAAAGTTTTGTAATTTTATTCAAGTAAGTACTATTTATTACCTTTTGGGTTTATTACTGTATATTTTACATAATTTGATTACTATTTTTGGTTACTATTGCAAATGGGATATTTTTAAATTATACTTTTAGAGTGGTACATGGGAAAGCTTGTTTTATGTGTTGTTTTTGTAATTGGCCACAATATAGAAATATTCTTATTCTAATATTTTTTGTTTGATTTTTTTGGGTTTCTAGGTATATACTCGGCATATAATTTAATCATCTGCAAATAAAATTTGGTCTTTCCCCCTTCAGTAATTATATTCTCCTCCCTTTTTTTTTTTTTTCTTGTGTTATTACTTTGTCTAAAACCTTTGAATAGAGGTGATAGTCATGCTTTTACTACTTATGTTTCAGGATTCTGGTATTGAGTGTAATGGTAATTACCGACAATAATCTTTGATTTTTAGTTTATTTTTTTCTAGGGACTGAGGTTGAATTCATGTTTAATATACATGTGCATATATATATATATGCATATATATTAAAAATGGCTTTTTTAGTTTTGAGAGAGAGAGAGAGAGCAAGCAGGGGAAGGGCAGAGTGGGGCAGGGTGGTGGTGGTGGTGGTGGTGGTGGTGGTGGTGGTGGTGCAGACAGAGGATCTGAAGCTCTGCTGTCAGCACAGATCCTGACTCACGGCTTGAACTCAAGATTCACGGCTTCAACTCACGATTCGTGAGATCGTGACCTGAGCTGAAGTTGGACACTTAACCGACTGAGCCACCCAGGTGCCCCTTGTTGAATATATTTTTGACATTTAGACATTTATTTAGATGGTAATGTCTGACTTTCATTGATAGAATGTAACCTGTTAATATAGTTTCTAATATTGGTTTCTTGGCATAAATCCTACTTAGTCACATTATGTCTTAACATACTACTGAATTCAACCTTGTAGTATTTCAATTAGGAAAGCAAGATGGGTCTATAGCAGTGATTACCAAGGAAGCTGGATGGTAGTACCCCCAGGGTATATCAGAATCTTCAGTGAGCCATATTTAATATGCATGTTATAGTCATAATTCAAACCATAGTTAGTAAAATTTAATAAAACTCTTTTGGCTGATCCTCATCAGCAAATGGTAGAGGGAAGATAATTTACTTGTTAAAATGCTGGGAAACATTCCTTTTTGTGCTTTCTTTTGTCAAGTTTTGCTATCATAGATAAGCCTGTGTCATAAAATGATTTGTACCATTTTCCTCTTTCTGTGCTCTAGAGCCTTTTAAAAAACATTGGAATTATTTTTCCCTTGGATGTTTGAACTAAATTACTTGTAAAACTCTTCATGTGATGTTAGGGAAGGTAATTTTTGGATAACTGTACCAATATCTTTTCTAGTTAGTGGGCTATATAGTTTTTTCCTTTTGAGTAAATTTTGGTCATTATGCTTTCTCAGAAATTGAGGTTTCATATTTACTAGCACAGCACTGAACATAACATTCTCTGGCTTATAAGATAGAGTTGTGCAGTTTTATAATAAAAAATTCCATATTTTTTATTTTTTCTTTTTAATTTTAACTTTATGTATTCATGTAATGTCTTCAAAGCTTGATTCTGTTTGCTTGTGACCTATTTTTTAAAACGATCTCTTGAATTTGTTATGCTAATTCATTAATTTTTACCTCAATCTTTATTGTTTCCTTCCTTCAGTTTTGCTTAAACTGCTTTTGTTTTTATTTTACTGAATTTTTGAGATGAATACTTAGTTCATTTATTTCCTTTTTGTAATATGAAAAGCATTTCAAAATCTTAAAAATAATTTTCCTTTCTGTGTTCCTGTAGCAATTTGTGCATGTTTTTGTAGCACTTATCACTTAGTATTTCTTAGTTCTACAGATTGTATTTTGGTTCTGTGATGCATGCAGAGTCGTGAGCACAGCACTAAAAATGCTATGTAGATACAAATATGATTTAAAATAGAAGGCTTTTAGTATTCTTGTCTTATCCACTACTCCCCCAGCTCTCTCTCCCAACATAGTATCAAGTTCTTTGGAGGAGAAAGTATTAAAAAATATATGTATATTATATACACACATATATATGTATGCACACGTCCTCTGAAATATGTAACACAACTTTGTTGACAGATATACAATAGTAAATATTTACTGATTGTTTTCTGAGACTTAATTTTCAAATGCTCATTATCGAGAGAGCCTAAAGTACACTGAGACCTAGGAGCCCTTCACCCACCTATAGAATTTCTAGTTTACTAGGATAAAAAAAAGCTTCTAGTTTATGTGGGGTGTCCTAGACTGCCGCATCACCACACAGTTAGTGAAATGGATGTGCATTGCTGGAGGATGTAAATGTTGTGGTTCAATTGCATTTCCTCCGCAGAAGAATGCTAGAGACATTATTATGCTCTTTTCCCAAAACAAAGACTAAAAAGCTAGTGTAATTTATATAAACTGATAATAAATTATAAAATTGATAAAAATTCTTTTCCATTTTTATGGGTCTTAGAGCAGCCCTTTAAAAAAAGTATTTACTATTTGTTTTGAGAGAGAGAAAGAGAGAGAGAGAGAGAGAGACTGTGTGCACATGTGTGTGCACACATGCACCAGTGGGTGAGGGGCAGAGAGAATCCCAAGAAGGCTCTCTGTGCTGTCAGTGCAGAGCTGGACGCGGGGCTCAAACCTGAGATTGTGACCTGAGCCAAAATCAAGAGTTGGATGCTTAACCGACTGAGCCATCCAGGTACTGCACAGCTTTTTTTAAAAAAATTCTTATTTGGAGGAAAAATAAATATGTAGTTATTCCTTCCCTTTCAGTTATAGTTACATTACAATTTCATTGCTTCTCTAGCACTGAGATTTATTTTTATTTTTAACATGTTTTGTTTATTGCTATATAGGGGTGTGGTATTGTATCATGGTCTGTTAAGATTTCCCATGGTTTTTTTTTGGAAAATGAATGCCATCTGATAAGTCAGTCCTAGATTAACAGGTTGATTTTATTTTATTTTATTTTATTTTATTTTATTTTATTTTATTTTATTTTATTTTATTTTATTTATTTAATTTTATTATTTTTTTTTTATTATTTTTTATTTTTTATTATTTTTTAGCAGGTTGATTTTAAATTGCTAAATGTGGGGCTCCTGGGTGGCTCAGTCTGTTAAGCGTCCGACTTCATCTCAGGTCATAATCTCATGGTGTGGGTCCAAGCCCCGCTTCGGGCTTTGTGCTGACAGCTCAGAGCCTGGAGCCTGGTTCGGATTCTCTCTCTCTCCCTGCCCCTCCCCCACTCGTGCTCTGTCTCTCTCTCAAAAATGAATAAATGTTAAAAAAGATTAAAAAAATAAATTGCTAAATGCCATACA
This sequence comes from Lynx canadensis, assembly GCF_007474595.2. Classification (NCBI taxonomy): domain Eukaryota; kingdom Metazoa; phylum Chordata; class Mammalia; order Carnivora; family Felidae; genus Lynx; species Lynx canadensis. The sequence goes on along the minus strand of NC_044317.1, from coordinate 30,510,296 downwards.
AATACTGAGTGATCGTTGTTTTCTGTGTAATTAGTAAATATTTTTTTAGAATAATATTCATTGAAGGGCTTTACATAATCCCTGACATTTCAGTGTTGTGGTTTCTAGTAAAGCACGCCCCCCACCCCCATTTTTTAGCAGTTCATTGCTAGCAGGGAAAAAGGAGGTATAACTTTTTGAAAACAAAAATACCCTTTAGGCTATTTTTAAAGATTCCTACGAGACTTTATGTCTCAGATAATTGATGGTAAATTTTGTTTGGTTGTTTTTAATCTCAAACTGTGGGGATTTACAAAGCAAGTTTCATCTCCACGAAATGAAAACTAATTCGATGATACTGTATAAGATCTACCAATCCCTGAGGAATTGCCTCAAGTTCTCCCTCTTTCATGAAGCTTTTGAGGATTATTTCTTTCATCTCTTTCCTGCTGACCTTATTTCCTATGTCAGAATGTATGGTAACAACAGTAAGTTTGCATATGGTACAATACCGTGCATCTTGACATTTGGTCATAATAGGTATCGCATCTTATTATTGCTCACATCTAGTGGTGTTTCCTGTAATTCTCTTTTCCCTAGAGAGATTATAAGCTCCCTCTGGCCAAGAGCCATGTTACAAATTTGTTTTATGTATCGAGTAAGGTGCTAAAGATCTGGTTGCCTCTCACTGTTTCCGGTGAAATGGAATTGTGTATAAACCGAAAGTTGAGCTTTTTGTTTGTTCGTTACAGTTGATAGCACATTTATTTGTCCTCGGCTCTCTATTTGTTCTCCATCCACAACAGAAAATGCTTTATTTAGAAATGTTTTGTGTAAAGCCATATGGCGAATAGATCTCAGGAAACTGGATTTGTGGACCATAGGAAAATCTTAGATGTTGGTGGCCCTTTGCCTATCGCTGTGGTTTTTTAAAGCGCTGTATCTGAATCGCCTGTGTGTGTCCCGATTCATTTTGCCGTTTCATCCACTGCTGTTCCTCCTGTTTTTATTTAAGACTATAAAGTTACTTTAGTGTAACTGCTGCTGTCACCTTTGCCCTTAGCTAATCAAATAGTTTACCTTGAGGGAAGCATTTATCTCCCACTTTCATTATTATTATTTTTGTAGCTGTAAAGATATATATTTTATGTCTGCAGAAGGCTGTAACAGTGAAACGAGGTATTGATCTGCTGTATTTAGCAATTTCTTTCCACCTTGCCATCAATAGCATGTCAGCATCTGTCTGTACCGTGGTTGACCTCACAAATAGCTCTTTATGCTCCCATTGGATTCAAATGATAGAGTATGCTGAGAACTTAATCAATGAATGATTATAAAGTTTTTAGTATTATTTCATGACCCGGAGGCAACCGGTACTCCTTGCACTGAACAGTTCCGTGTACAATGAATATGGTAAAATGAGTGTGTCTGGCTTTTGTTCGGCCGAGAGCAGGGCACCTGCTTGGGTTAGCTGGTACTTCTGTACTGATGATCTCAAAGCACTTAGGCACTTCGCCGCAGCATCTCGCCTTGCGGAATCGGACACAGAGAAGAGCAGTCCCTCCATTTGGCTTTGTTCCCCACCCTCCACCACCATGAGCATGCAGCAATATTTCTACACTCCAACAGTGAGCATCAGGCCTTTTGGCTTCATTTACAGAAGAAAGGTAAACAAAATTAGTTGCTATGTCACTATATCACTGAGGGCCTGATAAAAAGCCGCATGTTAAGAGGAGGGAGAATTATCGTCGTCTCCGTCTAATGGTCTAATGGGACTTTCTGGAACAACTACCAGGCCCAGTTGTTGAGACCACGTTCTGCATCCCAACTCCCACTGTGGGAATTCTGTTCATCTCCACTGATCTGTGGAACACTGAAATAGCAGGAGTCATTGATTTGACTGAAATCACATTTGACTGAATGTAGCAACATTTTTTTTTTTTTTTTTTGAATCTTGCTGAATGTATATACATGTGGGAGAACCTTTTAGATAGTGAAATTTGGGATAAATGGGGAAAGTGGAGCACAGTGGTTGTCCTCCTGATCTCTCCAGGATATGTGTCCAATGTTTCTCTCCAAGAAAATGCTATTCTGGTGCGTTCCCCTTACGTATCAACCGAGTAGAAAGTTTGACAAGGGGTATTGAGTATTCATGTATCAATTCATTCCTCAGACATTTATTGAGTATCTACCGTGTCCTGGGTTGGAGAGACTGGATATGAGGGTTGGCTCTTCCTTTTGAATGTTCATGAAAAACTGTCCTGCTCTACCTCGAAATGAACGTGCCCACCCGCCTTATTCCTACCAACTGCCGTTATCTCGTCCCCCCTGCCTCCAGGATATTTTGAAGAGGGGAAACGAAGGATGGATTTTATGACCACAGGTTGATGTCCAGCCAACTTCTCCTTCTCTTGTCATCTGCATGAAAGGATCAAGTGGGGACCCCTTCATGCAGAGTCACGGAGCAGGAAGGCCTGAGGAGGGAATTTAGCCGAGCTCTCAGATCTGAGGGTGACAGAACAGAGTTAGGCACCACACCCTCTTTTTCCTCCAGTATAATAATTCGAGCATTGGACTTAGCCATGCAAAATTTTTCTTGGGATCTGCCGCTCCTAAATTCTTGGTTTCCTCTTGTTACCCCTTATGAGTCTGGACTAATTAATCAGCTAGCCTGTTTTTTGAAGCCATTTAAGTTTTTGTTCTGTGTTATCCCGTAGGAATATGAATGGCATTAGTAGATTCTAGGGGTGTCTAAAAGGTGTACTTTCTTTTATTTGTCCTGTATTGGTTCACATTAAGCTTTGATGTTTGCAACCCAGGTCTAAAATAAAAGGATTTGGGGAAGAAGTGCCTGTCTCTGAATTCAGTCTTTGTGATTTTGTGGGCCATATATGCCTGAATATGAAGTAAAGAATTTTCCCCCTAAAATTATCCCTCAGGAAAGAGACGTCATTTCATATTCACATTCTTACCAAGTCTCTTACATTGCAGAATGCTCACTTAGCTATTTTGTTTTGAACAGTGTTATTTAAGTAGTTGTCCCAATAGTATGTGAAGCAGTACTTGCGGCTTGTGAGGTTTTTCTTGATCAGAACTACGTATAGTAATCTGGGTTTATACACCGTAATTTCTGGTTTTGCTTGGGAATGGCAGGTTGATGCGTGCTCATACATTACTTAAAATAACTTGCGTTTGGTTTTCTCCATCTCTGTGTCAGAAACTAGCTGTGTTCTTTCTTATTGCTAGAGCATAGGGCAATTAGTTGACCTCAGCCTGTACAGGCTTTAATGATGGGGTGTTCTGGCTTTGTTCCTTATAGTTGATAGGTTATCTCCTCTCCCCAGGCTTACTTAAGGAAGAGTGGGTGATAGTGATCAGGGCTTAAAGAGTGACTTTAGTGCTATAGTTGGTATAGACCAACACCTTTATAGAAGGCTCATTTTCAAGTTCATTCCGCTAAAGGCTGTCTCTGATGAGGGCCACTTATGGCTCTATTTGTGGATAGAAATCCTATTGTTGGTGAAAAGGGTATAAGAAGACCTGTCCAACTTAATTCTTAATCCTAGCCGGTCACTTTTAGTGACAATCATAGGCTTCTAAATAAGATGAGACATTTCTTTTTACTCAATAAAGATGAAATCTCTTTGTTAATATATATTAACACACACATCTGAGTGGGATCATGTCATTCCATTACAGAAAAAACAAGAAGATTTCAAAGTTAGAATTATGGAAGGATGTATTTCTGTCACATGTAAACTCTGAATAATCTGTGAGTGATAGTCTCATAAAAAATTATAAAATGCATTGATAAATTACCGCATACTTAAAATTCTCTTGCTTTCATTAAATAAAATTCCGCACATATAGTTATAGTCTTATGCTCTCCTGGTTATATGGTAATAAGATGAAATCATTCCTTTTTAAGGTTATTTTCTTTTGCACACAATTTGTGAACTTTCCTAGAAAACTGTCATCTGGGTTCTTCTGTGCCATGTGGCATTATATACTTTATTAGAAACTCCCTGAAGAATAAATTAATTTTGTGTTTTCTTTCCTTTTTTTAGGATCTGAGATTGTGTATGTGTCTGAGGCTACGAATGTGTCGAAAGCATAGCCTGCTTAAAACCATGGCTGAGGAGTTATGCTTAACTGTATACTTTGCATGCATTTGTGATTTGAAATAGGAAAAAAAGTCAAATCGGAGACAGCTTGAATGGCATGCTGTCAGTTTGGCGCTTCATGAATTGGCGATGGTCTCATTTAGGACCTTCAGATGTGTCTCTGCCTGGACAGAATGAGAGCGTTTTGCATGTTCTGGAGGAGACAGCCACTCCTTGCTGCTTCACAATAGGCAGTGGTGCATGACAGTTGCCCTTCATCGCTGGCTTCTTGGAGCTTAACCTCTGACCCTCCACTTAGTCGCTGTGCAGCAGTTGGAGCAGGTTGGAGATGTTGGTGAATGACGGGCATTGGCCTGCAACGTGCTTGTCATTATTGGACTGTCAAAAGGAGCCTGCCATTGGTTTCCATCAAGGTTTGAAACCTCTGTGCAGCAGTCCATATTACTTAACTTCCAAGGCTGTCAGCAGCATGATCAAATGTGCATAAAAAATCAGAGTGCTGAATATATCCTCAATCAGAAGATAGGAAGTTTTCCCTCTTCTTTCCTTTCTCTCTCTCTCTCTCTCTCCCGCTCTCTCGCTCTCTCTTTTCATTTTCCTTTTGGTTAAATTTATTCAGATGGCTTCCACAGGGCCAAGAGGTTGAATCTGTTGCCACGGTGAAAAAAGTGCACTTTGTCTCCTGTGGTCTGAGTTTCAGATAGCACAGTGCAGATCTGAGCACCTCTGCCAGTTAAACTCAGTCTTGTCTCGCATATTCTGTCAGCTTCCGGCCATTGGTTTAAGGGACTAGACGCGAGCCCGGTGGTACCTGGGGTTAGCTGACAGGATGAAACGTTTATTCTGGTCTTTGTGGGATGTTGCAAAGGGATGGGGAGGTCCGTTGATGCGAGTTGTGAGGCGTGAATTGAAATTTCAAATAAAGAACGAAGGGGGCATAGCGCAGCGGTGGATGGTGATTATCTCATTTAAGACTTTTTTCTTTTGGTCCTCCTCATGGTAAAGAAATTCCGACACAGCGAGTGTAATTGGCCGGGACTAAGTCTTAGAGACTTCAGAGGTCAGTCTCAGGCAGTACGTTTCCTAGATACAGAACATGATGGCAGTGGAAGCCATCTTTTCTCATAAATTTGAAACCCTGAATTAAAAAGCATCCCAACGTGGAGAAGGATGAGGGAAAGCTTAATAGTATTCTTAAAGTATATGAAAAGTTCTGGTCACTAACTCTGGTTTGCTTCTACTGTTGTGTAGTGGATGGGGGCGCCCGGAGAATTTTCGTTTTGCTTCTGCCATTTTCCAGCTTGTGCCACCTTGGGTGAGTCAGCGAACACCCTCAGCGTCAGTGTCTTCAGATTATGTTCGCACTCGGGACACCCAAGAAAGGAGACCCTGCTTGAAAAGTTGCTCCAGGACCTCCCCTGCTACCCCTTGATTTCTCTTTTGTCTTTTTTTTTTTTTTTAAGTGGGAAGGATTTATTAATGACTTCTCACGGTGCCATCCTTGGCCAGGTGAAATATTCTAGAACTCAAAACAGTCAGTCTTGGCGTCTCTCATCTTCCCTCCCTGCCCGCCGCCCCACCCAGTATACTGATGTCAGTTCGGTAACATGACATTTTAGTCAGGTACTCAAACCACAAATCTGAGGGGCCTGCCTGCCTTCTCCCTCCCTCCTTCCTTCCTTCTCTTCCAGACAAGTGTCGAGCCCTCACTCAACAAATATTTTTTGAGCCCTTCCTGTGTGCCAGGCCCTGTCCTAAGTTGCCGAATCTGGCCATGAACCAGGCAGGCAGCCCCTGTCTTCATGGAGCTCCAGTGCTGCAGGGAGAGACAGAAAATAAACAAGTAAACACGGGTCTACTGTTGGTGGTTCTAAATGCTCTGAGGAGGAGTGAAGCAGGGTAGGAGGGCAGGCGTCCCCTGGGTTGTCAGCGCAGAGCTCTCAGGGGAGGATTCTTTCCCGCAGACAGGACGGACTGAGGGAAGGAGCGAGAGGGCGCTGGGAAGACTTGAGGAGAGGCTTCCAGAAGAAGGAGGGCAGCACTTCTCCCTCCCGCGCCTCATCCGGTTGGTTCCCACGCCCTGGCCCCCGTCCCCACGTCTTCCCTTCTCTCATCTCTTCATCTTGGCGCCAGCCCTGTGTTCGGGCCCTTTGGATTTCCTTAGGCTCTCGGCCTGCTGTTTCCCTCCCGTCAGGTTGTTCCTTGCCACCTTGCAAGGTGTGAAGTGGCCGTGTCGCTCCGCTGTTCACAATTTCTCAGAGATTTACTCCTGGCTGCGTGTTAAAATTCCGACCCCTGGGCTTGCCAGATGAGGTTCCTCTTGTTTCAGTGTCATTTATTATCTGCGGCCGACCCTTGCCCCCACCCTCTCATCTCCGCCACCTCACGCCTGGTCCTCCTGCTGTGACCGGGGGGCCGCTTCCCTGAGGACGCCAGCCTCAGTGCCTTTCCAGCTGTCCTTCTCTCCTCAGACCCCTCTCTTCCCATCTCAGGGGCACCCAGAGAGGGAGAAAATGACAGCGTTTGCAAGCCATTTCCGCAAATGCCTCTTCCTCTGAGACTCTGCTTTTCCCGTCCTCAGTGTTTTAGACACTTCTTAGCTTTTACCTCACTATACCTGTTTATCTGTTCGCTTGACTGGTTGGCGAGGGCCTCGAAGACAAGGTCCGTGCTTCTATTCATCTGTTGTAGTCTTAGTATCTGGCACTGAATAGACAGTACATCGTCGCCTGTTGTGGCATAGTCTGTGGAAATATTTAGAGACACAATTTATCATGGAGTTGGACTTTAATGAGAGCAGGCATAGACCTTTGGAAGAGCTCTTGAAAGTCTTCCATTATTTCTAGTGGGACTTCCTCCCGTAGGCCCACCTTAAGTCACCAACGTCATGGTCAAGGGAAAAGGAAGGTGGAACATGAGCACGTTAAAAAATAGAATATCATACTGACTTCACAGTAATTACAGTAATGCCAGGATATAATGTCTCCCAGCAAGTTAGCCTCAGATAAACTTTTATGTTGCCTTTCTTAGGATACAACATATACTATGTGTCTTCTGCCCAGGAAGGTGGTACTAAATTTACTATTCCAGTTCAGTAAGTAAATTTTGTAATTTGTCTATCAATCCATTTATATTGATATTTTCTAGATAGTACTATATAGAGTTGTCACAGTTTTTTTTTATTTTTATTTTTATAATTTTGTAATATTAGAAGCATTGTAGGGGGTGCCTGGGTGGCTCAGTCGGTTAAGCGTCTGACTTCAGCTCAGGTCACGATCTCGCGGTCCGTGGGTTCGAGCCCCGCGTCGGGCTCTGGGCTGATGGCTCGGAGCCTGGAGCCTGCTTCCGATTCTGTGTCTCCCTCTCTCGCTGCCCCTCCTCCATTCATGCTCTGTCTCTCTCCGTCTCAAAAATAAATAAACGTTAAAAACAAAAATTAAAAAAAAAAAAAAGCATTGTAGGGCCAAAGCACAGGAGATGCCATCATATCTGTACTAACTTACTTAACAGTCCCCTTTTGTTGACCATTTAGCTTATTTCATTTATTTATTTATTTTAGCTGATTTATTTTGAGAGAGAGAGAGAAAGTGTGCACAGCAAGGGAGGGGCAGATAGAGAGAGAGAGAGAGACAGAGAGAGAGAGAGAATCCCAAACAGGCTCTGCACTGACAGCACAGAGCCCGGTGCGGGTCTTGATTCCACAAACTGTGAAATTGTGACCTGAGCCGAAACGAAGTGTTGGGCGCTTCACTGACTGAGCCATCCAGGCGCCCCTTCACTTATCTTTATTAGCATAAATAATGCTGTGTTTAAGTTTGTTCAGACATCCTGACGTGCACTTTTTAGGAAATTTTTTTATGAGTAAATTCCTAGAAAGAGAACATAAGGTCAAAAGACAGAACGATTTTTTTTTTAAGGCCCTTTGATGCATATTGCCAAATTACCTTTTGGAAAAGGTGTGTAAATCTTTGTCAGGGTAGGTTGTAGAAAGTATCCAGTCTTTTAGCGTGTTTGTTTCTTAGATTATCTGCAAGTGAATTTGGGGTCTCACTGGGGACTTTACATGTCAGAGGTGATCCTGAGGAACTAATGGCTGTCAAGAGCAGAAGAAAGGAGAGAGAATGAGAGAAAGAAGAATAAAATCTCAGGTTTTGCCCTTGAAACGGCGGAATGGCTGGTAGGGTCTGGTGCAGTGATTTGCACACGTGCTTGGGACCTGGGCACCACTTGGGCTCTGCTGCGGGAGCTGGGGGCCTGAGAAGAGCTTGGCCCCTTTTGTGTACTTTATACGCGTATACCTTTGGGTAAGAGTTCTTTCAAGTTAATTATTTAAATCTTGAAAAGTTTGAAAGCTACTGATTAACAGGTCTCTTAGTTTGCTAGGACTATTTTTCAGACTCGTGGTTTACCATGGATCTTGCTCCTGCCCCTGCTGGGTTTGTTGTTTTTTTTTTTTTCTTTTAATTTAATTTTTTATTTTTTAAAATTTACATCCAAATTAGTTAGCATATAGTGAAGCAATGATTTCAGGAGTAGACTCCTTACTGCCCCTTACCCATTTAGCCCTTCCCCCCTCCCACACCCCCTCCAGCAACCCTCTGTTTGTCCTCCATATTTAAGAGTCTCTTCTGTTTTGTCCCCCTCCCTGTTTTCATATTATTTTTGCTTCCCTTCCCTTATGTTCATCTGTTCTGTGTCTTGAAGTCCTGATATGAGTGAAGTCATATGATATTTGTCTTTCTCTGACTAATTTCGCTTAGCCTAATACCCTCCAGTTCCATCCACGTAGTTGCAAATGGCAAGATTTCCTTCTTTTTGATTGCCGAGCAATACTCCATTGTATATAGATACCACATTTTCTTTATCCATTCATCCATCGATGGACATCTGGGCTCTTTCCATACTTTGGCTATTGTGGATAGTGCTGCTATAAACCTGGGGGTGCATGTGTCCCTTCGAAACAGCACACCCGTATCCCGTGGATAAATGCCTAGTAGTGCAATTGCTGGGTCGCAGGGTAGTTCCATTTTTAGGTTTTTGAGGAACCTCCATCCTGTTACCCAGAGTGGCTGCACCAGCTTGCATCCCATGCCTCTGCTGGTTTTTTGGGAAGTCAGGGTCCTCATTCGTCGTTGCCTTCGTAAAAGAACTGTCTTGCTCGCCCAGAGGAGAGCGGAGTGATCGCCAGAGTTAGGCGCCTCCGCTATCCCTGCGGCACTTTACAACAACCCTGTTACCTGCTTGAGGTGTGTGCGGTTAAGGCACTGTGGCGTCAGATCACTTTCCAGCTCCAGCTGCGGTGCAGGAACTGTGAAGTATCTGTTTTAGGCCGGGTACAGGCTCCGGCACCTTAAGGGCAGCCGCTTCTTATCTCGCTTTTATTAGCATTGGTGTCAACATGCTCTAAAACCCGATGAGCTGCTCTCCTTTCTGATAAAAAGAAAATGACCTGCCTGGCATGGATGGAGAGAGAGGTGCCTCAGGCAGATTACATTGTCACCTCTCATAACATAACAGCACGCGTTAACACACACACACACACACACACACACAGGCCACTAGATTTCTGTTTACCCATGGAAGCGTTTGACATTTTTGGCTCCTGATGAAATGCGCTGAGTGCAGAGGAAGGAATGAATGAGTAAGGGGAAAAAGGAGTCTGGCTTCTTAAGATTTTGAAGACACAAAGGGACTTAAATCGCAACCCTGGAACCGTCTGTTGGCAGAACCCTAAGACCTGAAACCCTAGAGGAAGCTCCTTTTTCAGGCTGTTTTTTATCCTAACCTACGTTTATTTAGAGCCAAGATCTCTAACATGGTTTGGCTGACTTCTCTAAAGGTGAACTAAACATAGGGCTACCTGTAGAGTTTAGAGTCTCTGAGGAGATGCCAGCCTGGAAAATTAGAGAGGTAATTACCCGCCCCTCAGCAAAGCAGGATTTTCTTCTCAGTTAAATATATTTACTTACATGCGTTTAAGGACAGAGTCTGAGAACTCTTGGAAGAAGTTGTAGGCATTTTGAGATGTTTGGGGTAATTTAAGTCTTTTTTTTTTAGACAGCAATTGTGTGGTTTAACCTGTCATCTTGAAATATAAATTATATAGGGGTTGCATAAAAAAAGCTGCCTGTGACACTTCTAGGTGCCTCAGAAAAAGTTTGAGTTTGTCTCATGTCTGTTATGGCAACACTGAGTTGTTACACAGAACGTCCTGTAAGGATGTTCTCTGCAATTTTAAATGACAAAATGTGACTTCTTTAGCCAGAATCGAAGTGTTTTATGTTAATGGAAAACTGATTGGCAAGAGGGTAGGACACACATAACAATAACAATAAAACAACAAAAGCCGATTCTACAAATTGCAAGTAGTTTTGGAGATTTGTTTAACTTCATCATTTGAGTCAACTCATGACAAACCATTTTTCAAAGAGCGTACGGAATGGAACCAATACTTAAAAAGCATTTCTCAGTGTAGTATTGTCGAATCTTAAGAGTGGCGTTCCTTGTCAGACTTTTCTTTCTCCTTAACATATGAAATTTTGCACTTGTTAACATAATTTGCAAGTGATAAAAAAGCTGGATATTACCACACCTTCAGTTTCTGGATTCTTGTCTATTATTTAGGTTTCTTATGAATAAGAGATTTAATCTCTTATTTCTTAAAGGAGGTAATCTGTATTCCTCACTCTTGTCTATTCTGTCCTGCAATGTTATGTATGACCCCTTGGTACAAAATTTGAGAGGAACAGAAACTCTCTGGTGATGTAGGGACTCTTTAATATTTCCAAAACGACAGGTGTCTTCTCCCAGAATAGAAAGAGTGTTGTGTTCACTTGATTGCAAATCCCCGCTGTCTACAATTCTGGTTGGGTGGCTGAATCCCATTAGAGTGGGTGTGCGTTAAAGCGTTTCATGCATTTTGCTCAGTGTGAGTTTGAAAAACCCTCCTACGTGTAACAATTCCCATTTAACAGTGGGTTTAAATGTGACTTTCCTCACGTCGTAAGCTGCCCGGAAGAAGGAAGTTCTTCCGGAACAGTGGCTTAATAATTATAGCCCAGGACACTGGTACCTTCAAGTTTTCTGTTCTGTCATCTTTAGCACGTGGGCCTTGTGGTCACTGGCGGGTGATCACGAGATGGTGGGAATGGTGCCAGACGCCATGTGCTCCTAGAGCGGTGTTTAAGGCAGGAGGAAGAGGGTGGGAGGATGCAATATTATGATTGGTAAGAAAAACATATTCTTGGTTTTCACCCCGTACTCTTGGCTCACAGCTCCCCAGATTCTTCAGATTTCCTAAGTCCTGAGAGTGTCAACGTATCTTTTGTAATGTTAATGAGGTGACCTTTGGAAAGCACCAAAAGATGGGACTGATTGTGAGTGGGGTGAGCCTATGGTCAGAGGGTTGGAGCTTCCATTCGCAGCTCCCCCCTGCTAACCAGGAAGGGCAGGGGCTAGAGATGGACTTCCGTCAACAGTGACCCATTGTTTCATCAGTTATGCCTGTGTATTGAAGGCTCCGTAAAACCCCGATTCAGAGAGCTTCAGGTTGGGGAGCATCTGGGGATTGGGGAGAGTGGCGTGCCTGGAGGGAGGGTGGAGGCTCCGGCCCCTTTCCCCCTACTGTGCCCTATGCGTCTCTTCCATTTGGCTGTTCCTGAGTTCCATCCTTTTATAATAAACCAGGAATCTAGTAGGTAAACTGTTTCCGGGTTCTCGGAGCCATTCTAGCAAATTAACTGAACCTGAGGAGGAGGTCGTGGGAACCTCTGCTTTATAGCCCGTTGGTCAGAAGTACAGCTAACACCTGGACTTGTGGCTGGTGTCTCAAGCCCAAGGAGGTTGTTCGAACCCTCCGATCTGTAGCCGGTTGGTCAGAAACACAGGCAGTAATAACCTGGCCTTGTGACTGGCATCTCAACTGGAGTGGCCAGTCTTGCAGGACCGAACCCTTAACCTGTGGGATCTGAACTTCTCTCTAGGTAGTGTCAGAATTGAGATGAATTCTCGGGCACCCTGTTGGTATCTGGAAAATTACTTGGTGCTCTGTAGGAGACCCCCCCCCCCCAATAGGAATTGGTACTGGAACCAAAAGAGAAGATAAGAGGGAGTCTTTGTATTAGGAGACTCTTTCCCCCAGGCCTCCTAGCAGACTCCTCATTATGTCCTGATGGCCAGGCCTGGATTACTTGGTCATTCCTGGTCGCAAGGCAGGGTGGGAAATGTAGTATTTGGCAAAAGGGAATGAGATCTCTATGTGTTACAGGCTGAATGTTTGTATCCCCTCACATTTGTATGTTGAGTCCTAACCCCCAATGTGATGGTATTTGGAGATGGGGTTTGGTGGGGGATAGTTAGGTTAGATGGAGTCATGAGGTTGGGGCCCTCGAGCCGAGGTTAGCGCCCTTAAGGACATCAGAGTGCTCGCTCAGTCTGTCTGTCTCTTTCTCTCCCTCTTCCCTTCTCCCTCCACAAATACAGAGGTCTTGTGAGCAGGTGCAGTGAGACAGGGCTGGCTAGAAGCCAAGAGAAGAAGCCTCAGAATGAAACCTACCTTATCAGCACCTTGATCTTGGCCTTCCCAGCCTCCAGGACCCCAAGAAATAAGTTTCTGTTCTGCCATCCAGGCTGTATTTTGTTATGACCGTCTGTGCTAAGATGCCATGGCTGGCTTCTTCCTTAGAAGAAGGCACATTCCTTAGAATCGTGTTCACTGCTGCCCTGTTCATAGGAGAAGGAAGAGCTGGTGAGTAGGTAGCCAGTGGTTTCTGCCACGTTCAATTAATGTACGACTGGAAAGGGGACTTTTATCTCCTATCCCAGGATGACCAAGGAATGTGGCCTTTGTTAACCATATAATACAACCGCTTGACACAAATACATATAAAAGCAGGATTAGAACTTGGAATCATTCATGCAACACATTTAATTAGCACATTCAGTGTTCCAGGCTGTTGCCCGAAGCTGAAGATACTGCGCTGAATAAGAGGGACGACCCCTGAACTCGTAGGGCTTATAGACAAGTTGGACGCAGAGATTACGGGAGAGACGCTTACACAGTAGTGGCATAGCTTAGAATGGGGGAACACACAGTTTGCTGTGCAGTGAATGGACGCCAGCTAACACTGACTTGGGGGGGTCTGAGAAGGCCTCCCGGAGGAGGTGGCATCCTCACCCACATCCTGAGGCAGGATTCTGTTCGTCTCTGAAACTGATGCATCGACCACCCTCTTTTTTGTGTAGGTGCTCTCGAAAACTCCAGGCCAAACCAAGTCTGCTCTTCAAGTGGGGACTGACCATGGGGATTCCACGTACTTCTTGGGGCGCAATTGAGTCAGCAGCTCCGGAAGCGGCACAGCACAGGGCCAATAGCATCGTCTTCGAAGACAGGCAGATACAAGTTCCTGCCTCTGACTGGCAGTGTAAGAGAGGGTTTTCCTGAGCCTCAGTTTCTTATTTTATGAAACGGAGGGAAATAATACGTAGCTGTGTAGACATGTTAGTGGAAACAGCCAGCTCTGATGGGGCGTTGAATACCCGCAAGGCTCTTTTCTAAGAGCTTTTACTTTAAAGGCTCTTACTTTAAAGTACATGTTACTCCCGTGAAATAGATCTTACTGTTATCTCCTCTTTTCAGGTGAAGAGACTGGGGACAGAAAGGTTAATAATGTGCTTGGAGACCTGCAGCTAGTAGCTGGGAGAGCTAGGTTGAAACACAGGCTGCCTCGCTCCTGAGTCCGTCGTACCGAGGAAAGTCCACCAGACTCTTCTTCTCGGCTCTGCTGTGATGGGACAAACCAAGTCAGGCTCCTGGCTTCGTGTCTCTGAAATACTGCACCATCAGTGAACAATTTCTGCCCGTACCCTGGTCGGTGCGGAGTCCTTTCTGGAAATCTTGGGATCACCCGTTGTGTCACCATCTCTCTTCAGTCAGGCACATGTCTTCCGGTCTAGGAGCAGCTCTAAGATCTGACCCCTCATTCCTGCCGCCTCTGCTTCAACTCAGATCCTCTCAAAATACCTCCTTCCAGCAAAATGGCAGCAGCTTCCTAACTGGTTTTCTCATCACTCTTCTTCCCTTCTCCCCCAGCATCTGCCCTCTTTGCCGGTCCATAGGCTACTTAGCTAATAAGATGGCTTTTCTTATTATTGGGCTGCTCTCAGTTCATTGTGGGTCTTAGTTAAATGTGATCCTATTGCCTGTAGGATCAAGTGCAGGTGCCACAGGTGCATAGGTATCCTTTTATTTCCAGGCTGATATCTAACTTCTCTTTCCCTTCCCGGCTCTGCCCCCACCTGCCCTCCCCCTCCCAGGTCCCTCTGTTTATTTTGTCAGGGACACCCCTTCAACTTCACTTCATCCCTCCAACCCACTGTCCTCCTCTGCCCCTCCCCCCCCCACGCACTGGGGGGCAAGTCCAGCTCCTTCTTGAGATTTAGCTCTAGAGTTTCCGCCTCTGCAAATCCTTCCTTCCGTTGTGCCCATTTACCAGTTCACTTTGTGCCTCGCTGTTGCATTGGTGTCCTTGGTCTGTCTCTTTGGTGGCAAGTCCATGGAGAGCAGGAACCCTGTCTGCATCTGTCCCTGCAGTGCTAAGTGCAGTTCGCGCCAACGGAAGGCCTCTCATGATACGTATTTTTAATTTTGCATGATGGACACATTTTCCTGATGTCTGTGTGAGGGAGATTCATATGTGCGCGTGCACACACAACCACACACACTCACACCTGCTCCCTCGCACTTATGTGTGTATGCTGGTGCTCCTTGTTACCCAGCGGCAGTATGAGCCTTCGTTTATTTTGCCTGCGTGGTGCCCTCCAGGGAAACATACATTGGTTCTGTTGGGCTGACTTTATGAGGAAAAGAACGTGTATTCAGTGCGGTCTGCACAGTTTTGCGGGTGCTTTTTCCAGCAATTTGTTAGCCACGTTAATAGCATGCTAGAAATCATCCCATTACACGGAGGGATTATAATGGAAAATAGCAGCTGTCCCCCTTATTCCTCCTCAACTTCCCCACTTTGAGATGACCACTCTTTCTTTTTCAAAAACAGCTTTATTGAGGGCGCCTGGGTGGCTCAGTCGTCTGAGCGTCCGACTCTTGATTTTGGCTCAGGTCATGATTTCATGAGCCATGAGATCAAGCCCCACTTTGGGGCTCTGTGCTGACAGTATGGAGCCTGCTTGGGATTCTCTCTCTCCCCCGCTCTCTGCCCCTCCCCTGCTCTCTCTGTCTCTCTGTCTCTCAAAATAAAACTAAATAAACATTTAAAAAAGCAACTTTATTGAGATGTGATTTACATACATAGTTTACCCATTTAACATATAGAATTCAGTTTTTTCCAGCTTATGCAGAGTTTTGGGACCATCACCACTGAAATCTAATTTTAGAACTTCGCATCTCCGGAAAAAAACCCTTGTACTCATCAGCTGTCACTCTCCATTCACTCCTATCAACCAACACTCCCAGCCCTAAGCAACTGGGAATCTACTTTCTGTGTTTATAGATTTGCCTATTAGAGACATTTTATATCAATGGAGTCAATATGTGGTCTCTCGTGACTAGCTTCTTTCACTTAGCATAATCTCTGTTTTCAGGGTTCATCCATGTTGTCGAATCTATCAGTGCCTTATTTTCATGGCCGAATAATACTCCATTTTTTGGATGTACCACAATTTGTCCATTCATCACTCGATGGACACGTGGGTCTTTCCACTTTAGGGCTATGCTGAATGATGCCGCTGTAAACATCCGTGCACACGTTTTTGTGTAGACACATGTTTTCATTTCTCTTGGGCATATGGATAGGAGCGGAATTGCTGAGTCATGTGGCAACCGCTCGTTTAACTTTTGGAGGGACCTACTGGACTGTTTCCACAGCAGCTCTGCTGTAGTACATGCCCAGGAGTAATGGAAAAAGGGTTCCAATTTCTTCACTCCCTTGCCCGTACTTGTACTTGCCCTTCTTTTTACCTCTCCGATTTAATTCTCACAATTCCTCAGTGTAGTCGAAGAAAAACATTCTTACTCTTATTTCATAGATGAAAACTCCCAAGTCATCAGACAGATGAAACAAGATGCCTAGTATACATGTAAATAAGAGGTGGAGAAGAGGCAGGGATAGTTGAAAACAACAGGTCATCCAAAAAGAATGAAAGAGCTTTTCCATCAGATAGTTAGAGCTACGTCAGGGATATTTCCCATCTCCACATTTTCTTTTAAATCAGTGTGATTTTTTGTTTGTTTTTTTTGCCTGCATTAAAAAAAATTGAGGTATAATTCACATAACATAAAATTAACCATTTTATGAGACGACTGCTCCTTGTCCGTGGGCTTTTCTAATGGTTATATTGTCTTGAAAAATATTTGCATGTGTTTAAAAGTACTTTGTTTATTTACAAAAAAAGAGGAAGAAATACAAATTCGATTACCAGAGAGCTATCGTAGATCTACAGGAGGAACAAGAATATAAGGACCAGAGGGCAAACCGAAAGTCACTTGCTTTGAAGGAATTAAGATAATTGGGTTGCCTTTCTTCCATACTTTAGATATAGTCTTTTCAAAATTAGAAAGATATGCCTGCCTTGTATTCTGACATGAATATTTAGCAGTGTCATCTGTAACCCTAGGATCATACGGTAAATGTTAACAAGAAACACCAGAACTTGTGTTTTTCCTGTCGTATTGTTTTTCTACAGGATTGGTGACAGCTAGAACGGCTTTATGACATTGCGCCTGCAAAGCTGAATATTACACGTGTAGCTACCTGGGTAGGTGTAGAGTGTATTTTTTTAAGAGCTGGACATACTGACTGGATGTCATCGGTTACATCTGTTTTATAACCCTGAAGAATTTTACATATACTTGGACAAAAATTGGCGATAAGAATTTTATAATGAATTATATCTCCAGGGTGCATTTCTGCTAAGTGAATAGAACACATTCTGAAAACATGAACCTTCTGACGTGCACACACGATGAAGAAGTGCTTTATGTAAAATTTTCAGTTTTTTGTGTGTGTGTTTCTGCTCATTGTGGTGTAGTTTTATTTTTTTGTGCGGAAACATGCACATTTCACAGTACGGTTTCTCAGTCTGTTTCGATTCTCCATCTCATATTGGCTCGTTTTCAAATAGATACATGGTTTCTGTCCACTTTGGAGCATCGTGAGGACCACTGAAAATGTTATCTGTGGCTTAGCTGACAGTTTTTATTGCTGATCTGGTGGTTACCTGGTCTGTCACTTTTTCAGTGCGTTTCAGAGTCTCCGTGTCTCCGTAGACACTTTTCCTCAGTCCCCTGCCCATGTCAAAGTGAACACAGTTTCCCTGTGTATTCTAATTATAAAATACATGATGATACATTCAGACAGTGCCGAAAGGTTTGAAGAGAAAGGGAAAGGCATCGTTAGTCTTACTTCCCAGATAAACAGAACCACTGTGAACATGTTGGCCCTAGCCAAATGGGGTTAGTCACCTAGCTACGTATAGCCTGTAGGGCAAATCTGGCCTCGACCTGTTTTCTTATGGCCCCTGAGCTAAGAATGGTATTTATGTTTTTGAATGGTTGCAACAAAATCTAAAGGAGAAGTACTATTTTGTGACATGTGAAAATAATAGGAAATTTAAAATGTAGTTTCCATAAATAAAGTCTTACTGGAATGTATTCACGTTTATGCTTCTCCATATGGTATATGCCCACTTTCATGCTGGAATGGTGGACGTGAGGAACTCTGCCAAACCGATGGTCTCCAAAGCCTGAGGTATTTACTCTCTGGCCCTTTACAGAAAAAAAATTTGCCGATCCCCGGTCTATGACCTTCAAGACTTTTTTTTCCCTGTGCATTTATGTGAATATCTTGTGTGCACGTGTTTTAAACAATGGAGTCATCCTGTGTGCTTTTGTAATCCACCCTTTTTCCTGGAATATTATGCTTACCAGGAACTTCCGCTAAGTTCTTTTTTGTTTGTTTGCTTATTCCACTGAATTGAAATCTGAGGACCATTGCTTTCTTTTTATGTTCTCGTTATATAAACTCATTAGATGTTACCCAGGAATGGTGATCATAATAGTGATAACTTATCACTTAGAATTGGTTTTAACTGCTTAATGAATTAAGGACTTTTTTTTTTTTTTTCACCTGACTCATGAGACAGGTAGTGGTGAAACTGCCCAAGGAGGTCACGAGGAGCCAGGATCTTTTTAGCATCCTGCTCTGCCATTCTCTGCATAGAATTTCATGGAAAGATGGCAAATAGACTCTGTCATTGCTACGTGACAGATTACCACAGAACTTCTTGGCTTGAAACGACAAGTATTTGTTATGTGACATGTTCTGTGGGTCACACAGATACAGCTTAGCGGAGTGCCTCTGGCTCAAGGTCTCTCATAAGGCTGCATTCAAGGTGGTGGCTGGGACTGTGGTTATTTTATTTTTTAAGTTATTTACTTATTTTTATTTATTTGAAAGAGAGAGAGAGAGAGCGAGTGAGCATGTGAGCGGGTTTGGCGCAGGCGGAGAGGGAGAGAGAGAATCCTGAGCAGGCTCCACGCTCGGCACAGAGCCTGACACGGGGCTCGATTCCACAACCGTGAGATCATGACCTGAGCTGAAATGAAGATTCGGACGCTTAACCGACTGAGCCACCCAGGCGCCCCAATTATTTTAAGACCAGAGCGAGGTAGGAG